>NC_047663.1:100268525-100543525 GCF_011762505.2 Arvicanthis niloticus
GAGGAAGGTTCGTGTGGATGGGCGGGTGGGTGGAAGGACAGGAAAGGATAAGATATAGGTGGGTAGGAGAATCTGGGAATGGTAGGAGACTCAGACAACAAGCCCATGGTAGTGGCAGTAAAGGGTCCCATGTGCCTCTAAACACCAGTTGTGGTGACACATTCCTGTCACATCCTCTGGAATATCATGATCTCCCCGACATATATCTTCTTTCTCTCACTGAGGGAAGACAGGTGCCATGCAGATGGTGGGCATAGAACCACCGTGACAGCTCTGCCTGGTTTGGGCATACCCTGCCTGTCCCAGGTGCTCCCCCCTCCTCAGGGCCCCCGGTTCTCCTGCACCCCGTCCTTCTCACCAGACTCACCCTGGGCACATCGCAAAGCTCCAGGTGGAGAGCGTGGTGTAACTTGTGCACATAGTCAATCTCTACTGTCCCCTGGAAGCTGTGCCGGGCACAGGGGCCCGAGAGGATGTGGCCTCTACGTGGGCCTTGTCCCACTGGGGCAGCTGATGCTTCTGGCATGGTGGGTTGTGACGTGGGCATGTCTTACATACAAGAGTGTCCACAGTACCCACCAGTGATGGTCAACCACACAGGGGCCAGGGGCCTGCAACTCCAGCCTCAGCACCTCAGGGTCTCAGAAACCCTGGGGTGGGGTGCAGAGGGCTGAGGGTGGTACGCCCTCAGAGACAGCCCTCCCCATTTCAGTGCTGTCTGGCTTTTGTCTCGCACTCTGAAGATTGATACTTAGCCTCACCGGAAGCCTTGGTTAAGTGGGAGATACTAAGCCCTGCCCTTTCTGGAAAGGTGAGCCTTCCCCTACCTCCTGCACCATGTCTAGCAGGCCCCTAGTACCACCAGCTCCTCTACTGGGCCCAGCACTAACCTGAGTGTTTTCCTGGTAAGGCATATGACTATCATACCCATTTCAGATGAAGCAAGGGTCACCCAGTAGAATGAGTGGCTTAGGTCCCATGGCATAGCCAGCACTTGAACCCAGAACTATACTGCCTTCAGCTTGGTGCTTCCCCTAGGAGGTAAGGCCCACTGTAGGTGATCTGCCCTGAGCCTGGCTCCCTGGGTCTCACCTCATTAGTCACATTCTGCTACAGCCAGTGTTGGCCCCAGGAGAGATCAAACTGCTCACTGAACATGACCAAGGTCTGAGCCAAGGCCCCACAGGCCTGCAGTGGGCCCAGGCTCCAGGGTCCTTGGAGCTGACAAGAACAGGAAGTTAAGCAAAAGCCTTCTGGAAGCAAAGGATCCTAGGCAAGAGCTCACCAACGAGCAAGTGTGCATCCATACATCCACATATACATCCGTACCTGACCTAGGGAGGCGGCTAAGCAGCCATCCCAGGCTACGCGGTGCATAGAGGACCTATCAGCCCAGGTGATCTTCAGAGTCTCAGGATTGCTGAACCCGCATGAGGGGCAAGCAGAGGAGAGACTGTCACCACCTCTGTGAGGAGACTCTGGCAAGATTGTGGCTGCCTTCATCTTCTCCTGTGGAGGAAATGGGGGCTAGAGACTTCTGCCCCTCCTTGTAGGTGTCCAAAGCCCTCTATGGGGATTCTGAGAAAGGGCCCTCCCTTGACGACAGGATGTCAGCCAGTCCCTTCTGGGTCCTGAGTGTCCTGCCCTGCCTATCATCCAGCCTCTTCCACGGAAGCTCCCCAGCTTACCCTGGCACAGGGCCTCTGCACATGCTGTCCTTGCTCACAGTCCCAGGGTCCTTGGCTGAGGGTCTCATCTCTCATGAAGGACTCACCGGCCTTTCAAATCCAGCCCCTGTATACCTGCCCCATGGTGCCTATCACAACTTCTGATTTAAAAAAAAATGCATTCATTTGCTTGCATTTTGCTGGCCTAATATACTCTCATTTGTGGGTGGCAAGAGAAGGCTCAGAGAAGCCACATTGTTTGAGAATGTACAGGGGTGGGGAGGCCAGCTCCCCTGCTCAGCCCTCCCTGGTGTGGCTATGTATGCAGATTAGTATACAAATGAGCTCAGGGACTCTTTTGTTTGTTTGTTTGTTTGTTTTTTGTTTGTTTTGTTTTTTTGTTTTTCGAGACAAAGTTTCTCTGTGTAGCCCTGGCTGTCCTGGAACTCACTCTGTAGACCAGGCTGGCCTCGAACTCAGAAATCTGCCTGCCTCTGCCTCCCAAGTGCGGGGATTAAAGGCATGCGCCACCACCGCCCGCCCGGTGAGCTCAAGGACTCTTAAAGACCTTCTTCTCCTTTGAAAACCTAGAGCTATGCAAGTGGGGTGCAAGCACAGGGCTTCACTGAAAGAGAAGAGTAGAGGACCCTTGAGGTCATGTTGTGTCTGCTGAACAGGGCCCTCCCATCCTGACCAGGGCCCAAGCCTGAGCCTCCCTGCCTCCTAGAGTGAAGATCTGTTCTTAGCGAGGCTGCAGACCTCTGTCCCACCTGGAGAGGAGACAAGGATGAACAGAAGTGGGAGGGAGGAGGGGCGGGCATGTGAGAGCCAGTTCTCCCTCTTTGCTGCTCACCTTCCCCCTCCCCCCCAGGGAAGGAGCCCGAGGTTCAGGGGGTGAGACAGGAGCATGCTGGGGAGAGAGGTTAAGGACAGGCACTCTGTTACTCCAGAGCAGTGACAGTACCTGTCTGTACTTCAATGTCAGGTTCTAAGAAGTGATGGTAACAGCCCCACGCAGGATTGACAGTGGGATAGATCTGTGACACAGGACATCAGCTATACTCATCACATGGTCCCCGGACCCCACCTTTGGGCATCTAGTGCAGCTGCTGACCCCCCAGTTAGGCTTCCTGAACAGGGTCTCCTTCCAGCCCCACTGCCTACCTGGTCTCTTTATTGTCCCAGGTTACAGCCAGGTCACCCTGGTGGCTGTCTCTAGAGTATTCCAAGGACAGGCAGAGGTTGCAGCATCGAGGCAGGGACAGAGACAGCTAGTAGTGAGCTCCACTGTAGGTGACATGGTGGAGAGGGTGACAGTAACTTCATGTAAGATTATGGCTGTGGCTTTAGCTTGTGGCAGGAGACTGGTTTGGGGACTCAGCTGATAACAAAATCTACTCAGGCAGGTGGCTACCTCACCTGTGCTATAAAACTTGGAAGCAACACATTCAGTCATGATATCACTTAAAGCAACCTAACTGTCCCCATGGGGGCTCTGTTCTCCTTTCCTTCTATCCCAGTGACACTGAGGAGCCAGCCACCCACACCAACCCAGAGTCTCCTCTGAGCCCTGGCCCTGCCCCGGCCTCAGCCCCAGCTTCAGATCATGCACTGCTCCTTGAAGCCAACAAAGCACCAGGGCCAAGCTATGTTGCTTTTCCTCTCCTTACCTCTGATCCCTGACAGGCCACCATGGAGCATACCTTAGACAGCTGCTGACGGCCTCAGATCAGACTTCAACTAAGAGCCAGAAGGTGCTGAGATCAGTAGAGATCCCAGAGATCAACAGAACCCTTCCTCTTAGCTTGCCTCTGACCTCGAGATGCAGGAGCCTACCAAGGCCTCTTTGCCACACCCTCCCAACCACTTTAAGCCATTGGATTTCATTCGGGACAGTCTAGGGTCTTTATTACACTTATTTGTATGTCCACTGTGACACATGTGTGTGGAGAGGAGAGACCAACTTGTGGGAATTGCTTGTCTCCTGTGACCCTGGTTTGTAAAAGGTCAGCCTGGGGGGTGGCACTATTAGGTGTGGCCCTGTTGAAGTAGATGTGTCACTGTGGGTGTGGGCTTTAAGAACCTCATCCTAGCTTCCTGGAAGCCAGTATTCTGCTAGCAGCCTTCAGATGAAGATGTAGAACTCTCAGCTCCTCCTGCACCATGCCTGCATGGATGCTGCCATGCTCCCACCTAGATGATAATGGACGGAACCTCTGAACCTGTAAGCCAGCCCCAATTAAATGTTGTCCTTTATAAGACTTGCATTGGTCATGGTGTCTCTTTACAGCAGTAAGACCTTATCTAAGCTGGGTCCCAGCTCAGATGGTCAGGCTTGAAGACAAACACTTCCCCCACAGAGCCATCTCGTGAGCCCCACTTTACGTTTGTTGTTAATTTTGGTTCATTTGAGACAGGATTTCATGTAGCTGAGGATGACCTTGAACTCCTGACCTTCTGGTCTCTACTTTGTGGGGGTTAGAATTGCAGACATCTTCCCCCAGACCCTCACTATTTTTTTTAAGGTGCTGAGGATCAAACATTCTAGGTAAACAAATCTACCAATTGGTTGCAGTCCCACCCTCTCTGTGATTTTGCTGACGTGGGGGTTCCTATCTCTGCCTGTCTTCACTGAGAGCTGGGCCTTGGGCCATCTTATGACCTGAGGACTCCCTGGACATAAGGTCAAACAGATATTCACCCATGGCCTGTGAGAGCACCCCTAACCTCACTCCTATGCCTCAGCCACTCACCTTAAAGACGGGTGGTCCCCAAGAGCTCTGAGAGAGATCTAGAGAGGCTCCCATTGAGGGCCACCTCTTTGCCATCCCACAGCACCACCTGGTACAGGATGTGGGTGCCTTGTGCTTTCTGGCTCACGGTCCTTGGGACCAGCTCCATGGGAAGTGTCCTGAGCTGGAAGAGAATGGGGTGGCTGGTGTGGAACCCACCCACACACTGCCTGGGATGGGGAAGGAGAGACACATCCAGAAAGGAAAGGGAGCTGTGTGTAGATCGTTTCCTGCATCTTCAGAACCACAGTGCTCAGCATGAGCAGGAGGGAGAGTGTCGGAGTGTGAGCAACAGAGAGTAGAGAGCCCATGAGCTCTGCAGATGTGCAGTATGCCCTTGGGCAGGGCTCCTAACCTCTCTGAACTGTCTGTGTTTCCTGTCTATGATGTAAGAATGTCAGCTCCCATTGTGTCCTTCCCTCTTTTTCTGTTTTCTTGTGTAGCCCAGGCTGTCCTGGAACTCACCACAGTTACTCCATAGTGCTGGGACTTTAGGTCAGCGCCATCATTCAGCAGGCTTCTCAACCCATCCCACCAGCTCCTCCCTGGGGAACAGACCTTTTCTTGGTGCCTAGTTCTCCCCCTTTGCTACCACCTGCAGGCCGATCACAGCACAGCAGCTATGGGGACCTGATGCCCGCCCCCCATCCCCCCCCCCCAGCCTGGAAGGAAGGTGCTTATAGCATAGTACTGCCTGTGTGGGCCGACAAGCCTGGCACACGCAAAGTGTACTTCCTCTTGTCCCCGCAGAGCCTGTCTGTCCCAGCTCAGGACTTCTGCACTTCTCAGACTCATTCTCACCCCAGGCCTTTACCTTTAGCATGGAGTGTTCTTTTCCCAGACTGCTTGTCACACAGGATAAGCTCAAGTGTCACCTCCTTAGGTGACTCTTCCTGGCCTCCTAACCATTCATACATATCTATTCATATATCTATTCATATATATCTATATATCTTGTTTATATATATATATATATATTACTTATATCATTTTTTGTCATCTGTCTCCACTAGATTCAATGATATATTTAGTGAGAGTCAGGGCTCATTGTCTCTGTTCTATGCTACGTCCCAGCTTCTGGAGCACTACCTAGGCTCTAGGGGATGATCAGTAGATTATGGAGGTGAGACACACAGCTGAGAGTCCCTTCCAGCCATTTTGCCCTCTTCTGAGCCTAGCTTGTACTGGTATCCCCAGAAGCAAAGCCTCAAGTGCAGTTCTCGTCTTCCTAGAAGAACCTACACACCTGGGAGAAGGTCTGTTGCATCTGGACGATACTGGCTAGGCTGTCCGTAGCAGCCTGCAGGTTGGTGCTCACATGGAAATGGTGCTCCCCCACCTCTAGGGCAAAGCTGCTTTTGGTCTCATCCTTAGAGCACTGGAGCTGGCAGAGGGAAACATGTAGGGAGATGCCATTATCAGCTAGATGACGCCTGGCTCTAGGCTCTGTCTCCCAGAGACCCAGATCCAAGGGCCCACAGCTCCCTGGAGTGAACAAACAGATGAAATAAGGGTCTTGAGTCAGGGTAGGGCCAGCCTGGTGCTACCTGCTCTGCGGCCAGATACTGGCAACATTCCTCATACACTTGGGCATTGACTTGCTGATACTGGTTCAAGACAGAGATCTAGTTGTGGTACCACTTATGACCACAGAGGACAGTGTTACACAAGGACAATGCTCAGGGTGATCCATCAGGCTCCAGGGCAGCTCTCCTACACATGGATTGAGTTATTGACAGCTAGATCTTCACCATTTAATCTTACAGATAAGGATGCTTGCTTTATTAATGAACTGGTTTGAAAACTGTCCTGAAATGATGTGCCATCTTGTGGGCTGGCAGAGTGACTGTCACTTAGTATAGACTCATAGAAGAGCCATAAAGACTTAGGGAAAGGGACAAGAATTGGTGCTCAGACTTTGGGGTCCACATTTTCCTTATTCCTCTCTGAGTCTAGCTGGATTACAGCGTTAAGCTTATTATCATGAGTAAAAACTAAACAAGAGCCGGGCGGTGGTGGGGCACACCTTTAATCCCAGCACTTTGGAGGCAGAGGCAGGTGGATTTCTGAGTTCGAGGCCAGCCTGGTCTACAGAGTGAGTTCCAGGACAGCCAGGGCTTCACAGAGAAATCCTGTCTTGAAAAACAAAAACAAACAAATAAAAAACAAACAAAAAAAAATAAACAAGAGTTGTGTGAGAGGAGACTCAGTTAGGAGCACTGGCTACCCATCAGGAGGATGTGGATTTAAGTCCCGCACCCACTTAGCAGCTCAAATCTGTCAGTTACTCTAGTCCCTGGGGAGCCAATGCTCACTCTGGCCTCTGAAGGCATCAGGCATTCATGTGTACCCAGATATACACTGCAGGCCAAACACACAAACGCAAAAATAATAAAGTGAGAATGAAATGATTTTAAAATGCTGCTTCCAGCAAGCTCAGAGGCCCTGTCAGCATGTTTAGGCTGATTCTCACCCAGTACAAACAATCCAAAAATACAAACAATGATGTTCCGCAGACTGATTGCCTTCACATGTCAGGAAAGCAAACATGAGGATTTTAAAAGATATTTAGTGAGAAACGATGAAAGGGAAAAATCTAGGCAGTGGGCAAAGCACTGAGTGGTATGATGTAATCTTAGAACACAGGCTCTGAGTTTAGATCTGTGGACTTAATCGCAACACCCCTGCTACTAGCCAGCACACAAGCAATTCAGAGTCTTTGCCCAGTTTATTTTTTTAAAAATAATAAAAGCAGTAAATGCAATAGAGCCAAACAAGTTGAGACATAAAGGATGAAGAGTGCACACCTGTATTCTGAGCATGTAGGAATCTCAGATTGCAGCATCAACTTAAAAATTAACGTCTCCAGATACACGATCCAGGAGAAGCACATTCCAAAGACTTACACACACATTCCAGGAGGAGGGCCCAAGACAAGAGGTAATCAGGAAGCTGGGCCCTTAGCTTAATAAACCTGGGTAAACAGTAGCTACTTACCTAACACTCATTGTTATAAGATAATGTGCAAATCTGAGTTACCTAGAAACTGGGCGTGGGAGCAACTATTTGAGGTCAGCTTTTGTGGTTGTTGTCTAAGAGGTGATTGTAAAACTGCCCTCGTGAATTCTGTGAAAATTCGTATAAAAACTGCTCTTAGCTGTAGCTCAGGGTTCTTCTAGACTGCATAGGGTGGGGTGGGGGGAATCCCAGTGCACTGGTATCAATAAACCTTTTGCTTTTGCATTGAACCCCTTGTCTGTGATTGTTTCTGTGGGAGCACGTCCCCTGGGTTGGATATTAGGGTCCAACATTTGGAGGTTTCACCGAGATACGCATGCTCTCTCAGGCCCCGTGGCTCAGGGATTGGAGGTCTGCTCGAGCAGGTCTGTGTGCTTTATGTTTTGTGTTTTGAGTCTGTGAAGTGTCAAGCCACGGAGAGCAGTCCGTTTCTGGATCCTGGGAGAGGGTCAGGTTTTGAGTTCTGGGAACTCTTCTGTAGTGGCCAGGCGGCGGGGTAGACTTGCTGGCACACTGCGAGCCACAGGACACTGGAGGATGCTCCAGAGTCCCTGTGGGAGGTACGGTCCAGAATAATCATTCTCCATCTGAAGGTGGTCTGCTTGCAGCCACCGCTACCTGGGGCAGTGGCTGTTGCTCTCTTGTGGCGGTCTCATGTAGGACGTCCTCTTGTGTAGGACGTCCTCTTGTGTAGGACGTCCGGGTCTGATTCTGTTTGTGCTGTTCGTTGTTTGTGGTGTTGGACTGGTAATCTACTTTGACCGACCTAACATGGGACAGACACTTTCTACCCCCTTCTTTTGGAATCTGTTAGATTTGGTCCAGTGTAAGCTGGCCAAGTCGCCTGGTTACTAGATTCTTCCACCAGTGGTTTTTCCTATGACTGTCTGTGTAACCTGGTTTATGCGCCCGTGACATGGGTGAGCTGTCTATGTTGTCTTTCTTGGTTTTCTTGGCGAACTGTGTGTGTTTTCGTTGTCGTTCTCTGTGTTCTTGGACTTTGACTGACGTTATTTTGGACTGAATCTACCACACTAAACATCTTAAGTAACTACCAGAGAGAAGTTAGGAAAGGAGGTAACATGGCTGCCGGCAGAGGAGGAGATGGAGTTGGTGCAGAGAGCTGCTGCAGAGCAGAGAGGCGGGTCCTTTGGCCAGCGGGCACTGCGGTTCGGGCAGCCCGCCCACTGCACATAGGGTGTACTCTAGGTGGTGCTGCATGGAGGGCACCTTCACCCAGCCTGCACTAGGTGGGCAACAGCTCGCAGCTCCCCTAGCGCGGTGTCCTTGGCCGCCCGGCTGTGCAGGTTGCCGCCAAGAGAAGGAAGTTCTGTCCCTTCCTCAGTGCCCAAGCAGAGGCACGGCAGCATGTGATGACAGCTGCTTAGCCTGGTGTGCATGGAGCAGCCTGGAGCTGTGGCTGGCCAGATGGTGTGTCTGGGCTGGGGAGCCCAGGGTTACTACTGTAGCAGCCCAGCAGCTTCTCACCTGCCACTTGCAGGGACTTTGTCCACTGGCCACTTCTGGTGCAAGAACATGGTGGTCCAGGTAGCGCTGCGGCTTTTCAAATTATCACTCGTTTCAGGTGGCGCACAAATTTCAGGCAAAAATTCACTAGAAATTAAGATTATTCACTTGAGATATATATATATATATATATATATATATATACATATATATATATATATAATTTTTTTAAAAAACATGAGTGAGTAGTGCTGAGACAAGTCACATGACTCCAGCAGGGGACCTCTGAGACAAACTGCTTGCAGGCAGGTCACCTACTGTGAAAAGTTACAGGCTGCCCTGAGTCAGAGAGCCAAAAGAATAGGTCCCTGTTTTGGTGCAAATACTGATTTGTAGTAAAAAAGGGTAAGTTAGTTACTCTCTGCTTCTCTGAATGGCCCACCTTCAGAGTAGGATGGTCACCCATAGGGTCCTTCATACAGGTGATCAAAGCAGTAGAGGAAAGAGTCTTTAGGCCAGGATCCCTTGGGCACCCAGACCAAGAGCCCTATATAGTTACCTGGATGAATCTAGTAGAGGAACAGCCTTCCCCCCCCCCCCCCACAAAAGCCTTCCTTCCCCAAGACCCTTGTAGGTTCTGGCTGTCAGGAGTGCTCTTCAGGACTGAAGAGTAAGAGAGGATACCAGAAAGAAAAAATGTTCCCTCGGACATGGGGCACCATCAATTGATCAGGCTGTGGTCAACAGTGGGTTTCTCCTGACCAGATCTGACTGGAACTTTAATGTGGCAGAAGGTAAGAGACACCTAAAAGCTTACCACCAAATTCCATTGGCAGGTCTCAAGGGGGCATTATGAGGCCCTACCAATTTTGACCAAGATATGTGAGGTTAAACAGGGATCAGAAGAGTTGCCCACAGCTTTTCTAGAATGGCTCACAGAGGCATTCTGTCAGTACACACTGTGTCCTTTTTAGACCAGGCTAGTAGAGATCAGGAAAAAGCTTCAGAGGCTAGAGGGACTGCAGGATAAGTTGTTAAAAGGTTTAGTGTAGGTTGTGAGGAAGTCTACCATAACAGGTAGATATAGAGAGAGAAAGAGCAGAGAAAGAGAAAGGAAGAAGATAAAAGAGATGAGAAAAAAAGGTGACAAGAAAGGAATTTACAGAGAATCTTGGCTATAGTAGTTAAGGGAAAGCAGAGAAGGGAGACTCCAATCGAAGGGAGATAGAAAACTTTTTGAAAAGGACCAGTGTGCACATTGCAAGTAAAGAAGCCAGCTGCTGAGCCTGAGAGTGCCTAACAAATGGAAGCCAGGGTCAGGAAATTCCAGGCCTTGGGAAAAATACCCCCAGATGGTGACGGTATTAGCTCTGAGTGAAGACAGTGGTTGGGGTAGACTGGGTTTGGACCCACTCAACTTTTGGTGGACACAGGGGCTCAACACTCGGTCCTCCTCCAAGCCAATGGCCCCATTTCCAAGAAAAGATCTTGGTTCCAAGGAGCCACTGGCACCAAAATGTATTCATGGACTACCTGAAAATGGTGGACCTAGAGATGGGCTGGGTATCCCATTCATTTATGTTCATCCCAGACTGTCCTTACCTTCTGTTGGGGCGAGACTTACTCTCCAGGATGGGGGCCCAGATACACTTCCTTCCCGACAGGCTACAACTGGCCCAAAAGGAGAACCCACAGGTGGAGGAAAACTTCTCCTACTGACCCTTGCTGGGAGCTAAGGCAACCTGCTTTACAGACGGGAGCAGTTTTCTCCATGCTGGTCAGAGACAAGCCAGTGCTGCTGTGGTGGATGGCACAAATGTCATCTGGGCTGAACTTCTACTGTAAGGCCCGCCAGGAAGAAAGAAATTCCCTCTCAACCCACAGGAATTCACGGCAACCCCAATAACTGCAAGACACCGAACTTGATGTAATCAACAAGAGGTATATTTGATTTCAACGCGTCGAGGTCACACTTCTATCCTGTCCTACGCAGAGGCAAGCAATGAAGTATGACCCCCTTAGAGAAGAGGAAGAGCTTTTTAAAGGGAAAAACCACAACCCAGGGAGATGAGGGGGGAAATCATGATTAAGTATCTATAGAAAGCACCTGTCCAGTGTTCAGCTTCTGTGACAGGTTCAAGGAATGGTTATGGGGAAATCAAACCCTGTCCAATTTGTCTTTTGTTCAGTTCTGTTCCTGGTATCCAGGGTGCACGGGCACAAAACCCTATCTTGTGGTCAGTTCTGTTTCTGGTATCCAGGGTGCATGGGCACGGTGACCTGAACTCCCAGCTCTGAACTCTTATCTTATTTATTTTGTCTTGTGGATAGCTAGTCTCTTAGGACCCAGAGCACAGAATAAGCTGATCTGCACTCTTGACTCCATCTGTGGAAGGTTTAAAATTTTTTAACTCTTTCACTACTCCCCACCCCCAGGCTTATTGGTGCAGAAAGCAGCTTTGGAACTTGGGGCTTGTTGCGGTAAATCTCCGACCCATTGAAGTCCAGTCAAGGAAGACACAACTCAATTAATTACAAATGTATGCTGTACGCCTAGATTGGGCAGATTTACCATTGAACTACCCTATTCCCCAGCTCTGAGATCTCTTACAACCTGCAGTTTCCTCAGTCAAGATCTTCTTCATCTTCTGTCCTTCCCCCAACTGCCAACAACCCAACGGCTCTTCTCACTCTTATCACTCTTCCCCTGCCTCTGGCTCCTCCCACTCCTCTTCTACTGCCCAATCACTGGCTCTAGCCTTTATTTAACAAATTTGATTGGACAGAAGGTTCACAAGATTCACTCCTCCTTCGCAGCCCCTCCCAGGAGTGGAATTACCATGACAACAAGAGGCTAGGGCTATCCACAACATTTCCCCCTTTTTGTCCAATTAAAAAAAAACTCTTTTCTCTCACAGGGCCTGGCAAGAAAATCAACATCTACACAGACAGCAGGTATGCCTTTGCCAAAGCCCATGTCCACAGGGCTATATACCAAGAGAGAGGACTGCTTGCATCAGAAGAAATCTTAGATCTCTTAGATGCCCTGATGACGCCAGAAACTTTGAGTATTTGTTGCCCAGGAACCAGAAGGGAGGAGACTCAGTGGTCTGAGGCAATAACCAGACAGATCAAGTAGTTTGAGAAATGGCTATACAGGAGCCTGTCCTGGTTATGGGCCTGTAAGAGACACCCACTGGAGATTGAGACTAGATTAAGAGATGGCCTCACCTAAAACACACAAAAGAAAAAAAGGACTCAGATTGCTACCTGTCCTGCCAACTATCACCTAGAGAAGAAGGGGCAATGGTGCACACAAGAAGGGAGAACTATGCTCCCCAGAAAACAGAGACTTACTAGGCTAAATACACAGATAGACTCTTGAGAGATAAGCACATCCAAGCAGTCAGGAGACCTAAGGTATGTAATAGAACTCAGGTTTTGGGCCAGAGAAATAATAGAACAGTATAACATATGCCAGCAAGCAAAGGCTTATGAGGCTCAGAGTAAATAGGAAAAATACCTAGCGGAAAACAGCCTAGAGTAGAGATCTTCCTGAGGTTTCAAGGGTCTGAGGTAATTGGATCATATAGCAGTCTTACTTTTGTTTCTAAGGTAAGTTAGGAATTATCAGAGTTATTAGGGACTAATTGGAAGCTCCATTGTTTGTACTGTCCCCAGAGCTCAGGGCAGGTAGTGAGAACAAACAGAACCCTAAAAAGAGACCTTAACTAAATTGCTCTCAGGAACTGGCATTGGTTGGGGGGTGTCCCTTATCCTGCCCATGTTCCAAGCCCGGAATGTCCCTCTTGTGTGAGAAATGACTTTTCAGGCTACTAAGAGGCTGTTCCTGGTGCTGTTGACCATCCGACCTCCATTGAAGTAGATAGTAACTGCCTGACTTCACCAACACCTGTGCCTGATGCCAACTGGAGAATGGCCAGACACCTGAACAACCTCCTCAAACTCAAGATCACCTGCTGTTCTACAAGGCCAAAGAGCAACCGGCCTGGACTCCTGAGATATCCCCACCCTAGAGGCACAGGGGTGGAGATTATCCAAATGTCGGAGATAAGAGACTTTTGAATCTAAACCGTGTCCCAGATGCAGCCTTAGAGGGTGGGGCTTAGGGTGCGTACACCCAAAGTTGAATGACAGCTTGTGATTCCAGGATTGAAATCACCCACCAGCCGTGATGCTTGTGCTTGGGACAACAGGAGTAAATTGACTCTTACTGAGGTGTCAGGGAAGGGGATTTGTTTGGGTAATCCTCCTGCTGCTTATCAATATCTATATAATGAAACCCTACAGTGCCCTAAAACTTCTGACTACCGATATCCATATCCAGACATTGACAAATGGTGGGCCTACAGTACAGGATTGACACCTTGTATGGCTATTAGTGTTTTTAATGATACCAAAGATTATTACATATTAATTCGGCTTGTGCCTAAAGTGCTGTATCTCCCCTCTGATGTTTTTGTAGATGAATTTGATCTTCATCCTGGACGTTATAAGAGAGAGCCCATCTCCCTGACTCTTAACAGTTATTTTTGGCTTAGGAGTGGCTGCAGGAGTAGGTACTAGAACCACCACCCTCGTTCAGGTGCCTCAATATTTTCACCAGCTGAGGTCTGCCATAGATGAAGACTTGCAAGCCTTGGAACAGTCAATCTCTAAGCTAGAAGAATCCTTGACTTCCCTCTTGGAGGTCGTTCTACAGAATAAGAGGGGTTTAGACTTACTGATTTTAAAAGATAGAGCTCTTTTAAAATCAAAATCTTTGTGCAGCTCCTAGAGAAGAGTGCTGTTTTTATATAGATCATTCAGGATTAATTAGAGATTTATGAACAAGCTTAGAGAAAGGCTAGACAAGAGACAGAGAGACAGGGAGGTTCAACAGAGATGGTTTAAAAGTTGGTTTGGTCGATCATCATAGATGACATTAATATCTTCCCTGATGGGACCTCTCTTGATTCTGCTTTTGCTCCTGACTATAGGCCCCTGTGTTTTAAATAGATTAGTAACTTTTGTTAGAGAAAGATTAAGTGCTGTCCAGATCTTAATGCTATGCCAACAATATCGAACTTTACCTAGCCAAGAAAATGAGGGTTATGATGATACTGAAATTTAGTTATATGATTAAAACTATACATTAGAAGAAGTGGGAAATGAAAGATATAGAAAACATGAAAAATGTGGAACATTTTTATGACCCCTAGACCTGAGCCAAAAATGCAGGCCAGCTGGTTCACTATTTCCACAAAGAAAGCAGAACTAAATGTGAGATTTTAGGTCTTCACTGCCCCAGGATACATTCTACATTCTGGGATGAGTACATTATTCCTGAGTCAGAGGACACTTGCTGGATTAACATTCAGGAGAGGAAGAGAGAGGCTGATTAATATTCCTCAGACCTCAGGGAAGAGAACCCACCTTCTGGTGGGGAAGGCCCAAAGCACGGATGGTTGGGCAAGATTACATTTTTGCGAAAGATGAGTGTACAAAATGTTTTCCACAAGACCCTGACTGAATTATGGGTTGGGACTTTTTGGGACTTTCCACTGTTTTTATGTTATGTTTCCTTAGTTATCCCTTCTCCCCACCCCTGGGTTTGTGGGTTCCCCTATATTAAGACCTCCCCTAGCCAGGCTGTCTTATCAATTCCTCTACTCCTGTGTGAGTTATGAGTTGACCATTAGCCGGTTGATCCCAAAATATACCTCTTGCTGATTGCATCAAGATCAGTGTCTTGTGAATTATTGGGTGGCCTCGAATTCCTGACAGCTTTCTGCTTTGTAAGCCATGCTGTTAGTGACCATTTATAGTGGCTATTAGAAAATCATACACCTGCCTGGAAGTGACTGTAGGGTGTGCTCCATCTGAACAAAGGAGCGTGTTGAAAGATTACAGAGGCACTGAACACAGGGCCTGTGACTGAAGCCAGTGACAGGAGTCCTTAACCTAACTGCAGAAGGGCCAAGGCAAAGGCTCCGTGAAGGCTTGTTTGTTTTGTTTGTTCATTGAGACAGCATTTCTTTGAGTAAAATCCCAGGCTGTCCTGGAACTCACTTTGTAGTCCAGGCTGGCCTGGAACTCACAGAGATCCACCTGCCTCTGCTTCCTGAGTACTGGGATTAAAGATGGGTTCTATGAAGACTTTTTAAGGAAATGATCTGAAGTAATAAATGCCCATAAGTGGTCTGACACGCTTGCCCATCCCGAGGGGATTCTGGCAAAGTCACTAAAAAGCCATGGAAGTAATTAAAAGGAAGAAAACAGAAAACTTATCAAATATAAAAGTGGTAATTGTAACTCAGGCAGAAACAGAAAGTCATAACCATCATATTCCAACATCTTTGCCAGGAAGAAATGTACACTGTCCCATTTACATAAACACAGAACCCCAGAGAAGGAGAGGAAATGGCTATTTGGAAAAGGGCCCTTGTGAGAATTAAATTCTCATTTTCTTCCCTTAAAAAAAAAAAGAATTATTTATTTTATAAGCACACTGTGTGGTGTCTTCAGACACACCAGAAGAGGGTATCAGGTTCCATTACAGATGGTTGTAAGCCACCATGTGGTTGCTGGGAATTGAACTCAGGACGTCTGGAAGAGCAGTCATTGCTCTTAACCACTGAGCCATTTGTTCAACTCAAATTCTGATTTTCTTAAGCAAGATGTTTACCAAGAATGCCCACTGAAATGTAAGAAATGGCAGCAAGGTTATATCATTTTTAAAGCAGTATCTGAAGAAACAGTGGAGACGTTTCACACTGGTTACTGTCAGGAGCAAGGCTTGGTGTGGGAAGATAGGCAGAGGGCTCCTTTTATAAGCTTTACTGTTGAAAATGCACATAAGGGGCTAGGGTGTGGCTCAGTTAGTGTGTGCTTCCCATTTAAAGCCTGGGTTTTATCCCAGCACTGCATGAAACCGGGGCATGGTAATGCACACCTGTAATCCCAGTCCTTAGGAAGCAGAGGCAGGAGGATCAGAAGTTCAAGGTCATCTTCAGCTACTTGAGAAGGCAGCTATCATCTTTTCAGCCATCTTGAGCCATATACTCTGACAAGAGACTTGATTACAACAGCCTACAACATCTGAGCACACTCTGATAACATCTTGTTTTAGATACCCAGGATTTTTCCTTGGATGTGTGAGACTTAAAGGTGTGTGACTTAAGGGTGTGACTTTGAGATCAGATTTAGAGACAAGACCTAAGGGCATGACTTAAAGGCGTGGCTTAGAAGTGAGACATATAAAAGGCGAGAGGCAGACAGAAGAAATTATTATTGTTAAGTATTAGGCACTTGGAGTAGGCACTTGAGACTCGAGACAGGCAACTATTATTAGACACTTACACTTGGACTAGACACTTGGAAGAAGGAACTTCGAACTTGGAAAGTACTTGAGACTTAGAACTAGGAACTAAGAACTAGGAACTCAAGATTTGGCACTTGGACTAGGAAGAGAGACTGAAGAATAAATGGGATTGAATCACACTCTGTCTGGTCTCCATTCTTCGAATCCATCCTCACTCTCTCTCTTGCTGAACCCTGACCCGCAGACCAGAGCAGCTTGGGGCAGTATGAGCCGGAACAATTTAGCCCCCAAGGCTTTTGGCGGTGCGGGTTCCAACATTGATAGAGCGGGTCGGCAACATTTTGCCTCCCAAACGTGGGGCAGTTCAGTTCGCAACAGTAGGCCAGACTGGGTTATGTGAGATCTCATCTCAAAAAAAAAAAAAAAAAAAAACAGCCCACAATGGCACACAGCTTTAATCCCAGCATGGAGGCTGAGGCAGGCAGATCTCTATGAGTTCTAGGCCAGCTTGGTCTACGGAGGGAGTTTCAGGAAAGCCAAGGCTAAACAGAGCAACTGTCTTGAAAAAATCATTTTACATTCCTTCGTGATCATGATGTGGTGAACTCCAAAACACTAATCCAGATTCAGGAATACCCAATGAATATTTTAAATTCTGTTTAAACTTTGTATTACTTGAATAAAAATGAAATCTAATTCTAAAAGGTTAATTTAGAGACAAACTAAAGCAAACACATGTTTCAAAAGTGGGAAAAGGTATTTTGCAAGGAGAAGGAAGTGCAAAGAAAGGTCCTGAGGTTTGTTTAGGGAACAGGAAAGAAGTCTGAGGGAGGGGAGGGTGACATAGAGAAAGATGGTAGGGGCTTAGGATGCAGAGAGTGATTGACAAGGGAACACATTGGGGTAGCCCTGTGCCACAGGACAGATGAAAGGTTTGCCTCCACTGAGCCCACACAAATCAAAGATGTTCCAGATAGAATGTGCAGTCTGGGCAGATGCCTGGAAGTCAAAAATAGGAGCCATAAGCTAAGGAGGCCCCAGAGCTGGTACTCACCTCCTTATCTCCACAGGAGACCCTGGAGGTGTCCTTCCAGTGCAATCCCACCATGAAAGGCAGATGACCATTGACTAGCCCCTTCAGGTATGTGCTGTTTTGACATGGGGCTGCCGGAGACTCAAGTGGTACAGCTGTGTGAGGCCGGCTACCTGCCTCTCAGGGACCTGCAGTGCAAGCTGGTGAATACAGCCCAGGTGCCCATCAGTCACCACTCCAAGCCCAGAATGCTCCCAACTCTCAACTCCAGCTAGGCCCTCAGGCCTCGGATCTGCCCTCACCCTCCGCCTCCTGTGCTTCCTCTCCAGGAGGCAGCTGAGGAAGTTTAAGTCTGGGCTGAGCATGGTATGGTGGCACACACATGTTATTCTTGGCAAAACAGGCAAACGGAGGATCAGGGGATGAGTAAGGGGCATCACCAAGCCTGATGTCTGCATACATCTCAGTAGCCAGAGCCCAAAGGGACACTGGGGAAGATCCTGCATCCCTACATCCATCTAGGTCATGGCTATGCTCTGGTGGTAGGCTCGCCTCCAGGAAGCAGTTGTGTTGGTTCAGCAGTTGTGTTGGTCCTGAGTCATTCCTGAAGCTCTGGCTGATGCACAAGCATCTCTTGTTACCACTCTCAGCCCACGGTTCCCATAGCTGGCCTCCAGCTGCCAGCGCAGGTGGTCCAGGGCCTGTTTGTACTACAGCTGGACCTGGGATACACCAATAGTGAGATCCCCAAGGAGGCCCACCACGCAGCCCTGAGCCCTCCTGCCCCTCCCTAGAATGTCAACTTGCTTTTCTGCAGACACAGGAAGCAGTTTGTTTTGTTTCCTGCTGGAGCTATGCCCCTGGGGCCTTACACATGCTGGGCAAGTGCTTTCACTCTATTTGATATTGTGTGTGTCACGTGCGCGAATTCTGGAGGTAGTGGCAGGAGAATCTCTGTGAGTCTGAGGCCAGCCTGGTCTACAGTGAGTCCTAGAACATCCAGGACTACATACAGAGACCTTGTCTCAAAAGAAAGAAAAAAGGAAAGAAAGGAAGGAAGGAACCCTGTCTCAAAAGAAAGAAAAAAAAGAAAGGAAGGAAGGAAGGAGAGGAGAGGAGAGGAGAGGAGAGGAGAGGAGAGGAGAGAGAGAGAGAGAGAGAGAGAGAGAGAGAGAGAGAGAGAGAAAGTACAGTAAGTGCTTTTAGATGCTGAGCCATCTCTTCAGCCCTAATGCCTGCCTTTTTAAAATGTAAGTTCTAGGTATCAAACTCAGATTCTTAAACTTCTATGGCGAGCCCTTTACCAACTGAGCCATCTCTCCAACTCTCATTTTCCTTTCTACACAGTGCATTGCTCCTGAGGGACAGGTGGAGCCCAGCACACTGCTAGACACTGGGTACCCAAGGAATAAATAAACCTGAAGCCATGAGCCCAACACCTCATGAGCCCCTCGCCTTCATCAGAGCAACAGGGCAACAGTCCAATGGGAGAAGACAACTTTAAGAAGGAAAGTCAGAGGCTGGAGAGATGGCTTGGTGGTTAAGAGCATCTGCTCAATTGTAAGGACCAGAATTCAGATCCTAGCATCCTCATTGGGTAGCTCACCAAAACCTGTAACTCCAGCACCAAGGGATCTGATGCCCTCTTCTGGAGTTCTTGAAAATCTGCACATACATTCAGAGAGATATGTGCAATTACATACACATTGTATAAACACATACACTCACATACACACACACTCACACACACACTCACTCACACTCACAATTTTACCAAAAAGAAAGCAAGAGGGCTGCAGGATAGCTCAGCAGTTAAGACTGCTTGCTGCTCTTCCAGAGGAACCTAGTTTAGTTCTCAGCACCCAAGTCTGGTAATTCCAACTGTAACTCCAGGGGATCTGACACCCCCTTGTGGGCTCTGCAGGTACTGTACTCACATGCACAAACCCACACACAGGCACACTTAATTAAAAATAGGGGCCAGAGAGATGGCTCAGCGGTAAGAGTGCTGGCTTCCACAGAGATTCAGGTTCACTTTCCAGGGGATAAAATGCCTTCCTCTGTCTTCCTTGGGCATTGCATGCATGTGGTACACAGACATATATTCAGGAAAAACACCCCCACACACAAAATACAGGCTAAATTTTAAAATAAAAGTCCATCTTCTTTTTAAGGGAAGTGTATTAATAAAGGAATTCTGACAATGTGGTTCAGTAGAAAGCAGCTGCTTAGCATGTATGAGCCTTTGGGTTTAATCCCCAGACTGGATACAAACCAATAAGCCCCCTCCTCCAAGGCAATAAAAGGCAACATCCCAGCTCCCCTTTCATTTGCCCTTCCAGATACTTGATCACCTTCCTGACCCCTCTCTTCTCTCTCCTGCCCAGATCCTTTGTTTTTACATTCCTCTGCCCAGGACACACTTCTGTTGGAATAAAGTTATCTTACATCTTAATTTTCAGTGGAAATCACCTAACCAGAGGAGCCTTCCCAAACCATCTTCCCTGTGCTCAGCTCTCCCACCCACTCAGACAATTACGGTTTTCATAATTGAAGTTTTCTCTAATAATCTACCTATGCCTCTCTGTGGGGAGCCAACAGAAGGCAGCTATCATCCTTGCAGCCATCTTGAGCCATATACCCTGACAAGAGACTTATTTACAATAGCCTACAACAGCTGAGCACACTCTGATAACATCTTGTTTTAGATACCCAGGATTTCCCCTTGGGTGTGTAAGACTTAAAAGTGTGATTTAGAGATAATACTTAAGGGTGTGACTTAAAGGCGTGACTTAGAAGTGAGAGATATAAAAGGCGAGGGGCAGACAGAAGAAAGTTGTAGGACTTGAGACTTGAGACAGGCAACTAGGAATTAGACACTTGGAGAAAGAACTAGGAATTAGACACTCCAGACTTGGAAAGAGAACTAGGAATTAGGCACTTAGCACTTGGAGAAAGAACTTGGAACTGGGAAAGAGACTAGCAATTTAGGACTGGGATTAGGACTTGAGACTTGGTGCTAGGAACTAGGGACTTGGAGGGAAGAAGAGAGACTGAAGAATAAACAGGATTGAATCACACTCTGATCTCCATTCTTCTCATCCGTTCTCACTTTCACTTGCTGAACCCTGACCCATGGACCAGAGCAGCTTGGGGCAGTGGGGCTCTAACAACTTAGCCCCCAAGGCTTTTGGCAGTGTGGGTTCCAACATTTGACAGAGTGGTCCACGACATTTTGGCCCCCAAACGTGGGGCAGAGCGGTCCCCAACACCTATCAACAAAGTGGCAAGGACCAACACCGTTTCCCTGCGGCTGGGTATAGAGTAAGTATTTAGTAAAAGCAACCTAGTGAAGAGACTGGCGCTATGTGACCATGTGCTGCCCCTCCCCACGCCCCATGAATGAGGGCAGGCTTTGAAATCCTCAATTCCCTCTCCAGGCACCAACCTTGTGACTGACGATTGGGAGCTGTGTGCAGTGGAACTCATGGGCCAGCTCCAATTCATGGGTATTTTTTCGGAGACCTCCATCCTCAGCCTCTGGTAGGTCCTGCACTCGTGGCAGTGTTCCTTGCCTGACCTGTGTGAGTCAGCCCAGAGCCCCTACCTCCTTCTGCCAGGCAGCATCTGATAACCTCCAAGGAGAGGCGAGTTCCAGCCTGGCTCGGCTTCAGCCACCCTAAGCAAGAATGCACCTCCACCCCCCATTTTGCTTTCAAAGACAAGGTCTTGTGTAATAAATTGCACTCTGACTAGTTATGTGGCCAAGGGTTCTCCTGTCTCTACCTCTTGGGTGCTGGGATTACAGACCTGGGACAGCATGCATGGTTTATGAAATGCTAGGGAAAGGACCTAGGCCCATGTAGCTGGGCAAGCCCTCTAGCAACTGAGTCAAATCCCTAGCCTTGTCATGCAGGTTTCAAAGGGACAGGTGTGGAGCCCCCAGACACACTTGGTGTTGTTTGCATTTAACAGCTCTGCTGTGTTGGATCAGAGGCAGCAGCGTTGAAAGCGGCATCTTAACCCCCAGGCCACAGTGCAGGGTGTGTTCCCCTCACCCCAGTGCTGTACCCAGGAGGTTGTACTTGATCCTCAAGGTGTTGCTTCCCACAGGGCTGTGCTGCTCCCCTAGGCCCTCTATGTGGAACTCTACCACACCGGGAGCCTGCAGCTGGACACCCAAAATGGTCTCCTGCAGCCCAGCCTCTGCCTTCTTTTCTAGCACCATTGTGGGGACAGTAGGCAACAGGGGTGGATGGCTATCCACTGGGTAGCTGAGGATAACCATGACCTTCCTACAGATGGGCATCCACTGCACCCAACTTTCTGCAGTGTAGGGGAATCACATCCAGGGCTGAACACTAGGCAGGCCACCTACCAACTGAGCTAAATCCCCATTCCCCAGTTTGTCTGAACACAACCCAGCTGGGTCCAGCGTGAGTGGTGCTGACCTTGGTGCTAGAGTCAGCTTATGCCTTGGCTATGCTCCTTCTGGCTCAGCTACCCAGTGAATCTACAGCTAACCTGGGCTATGATAAACTATCACAAAACACAAGTTCCATGATGTATGTTCAAAGTCAGAAGCAAAATGTGCTTCTCACAGTGGGTTAGAATCAAACAGCCCCCCAAAGCTGTTGCCTTAGACAGCTGGTGTTTTAGGGTACCTCAGGTGGGCTGAGGGGAAGGAGACAACTGGGCAAGTGTAGACGCAAACAAGAGCTGGTATCCCTTAGATGGACATCAGTGTGAAGGAGGCTTAGCTGGTGGGGGTCACACAAGGACACTGGGCTGTCCATCCCCAACCTCACCACAGAACGAGGCTTCTGTCTACCTGTTACATGAACCTGGTCATTTCGAATGCTGCTCGGAGGTGCAGAGAAGTCCAGCCTGCTGCCTGCCTGCCACGTTATGTTCTCATCAAAGACAATAGGCCTGCCTGCTGGACTGCTGTCACCAGCTTTGCCTCCACCTGAGCCGCAGCGGTTGCTTGGGCCTTGTTTCCAGACTCTGACCGCAGGTCACTCTGGCCCTGAAAAAGTCTAAGCATCACCTGGGGGACAAACATGTCCAGCAGGTCTGACCCTGATCCTGTGAATTGGGACCAGACAGGAGTGGGGGCAGAGTATAACTAATGACCTCTATTTTAACCTTGGCCTCATTTTTTTGAGACAGGGTCTCAAGTAGTTCAGGCTGGCCTCAAACTCCCTATGTAACTGTGGGTGACCTTGAACTTCTGACCCTCTTGCTTCTAACTCCTGAGTACTGGGGTTACAGGTGTGTGCCACTGTGCCAGTTCTTGTGGTCCTGGGGTTAAGGCCAGGGCTTGGTGCACAGCAGGCAAACACTTGACCACATTCCCAAACCTTGGCTTGATTTTTAAAACCCTGAATTGTTTAAAATAGGTTCCCAAGTCCATAGTCAGGGGTGGGGGAGGGGCCACAGTGCCCCCCTTTACCTCATTACAGGGTCAGAGAAGCTGCCCTGGGAGTGTCTAGAATCTAAATACCTCTGTACCCTCTGGCCACCCTGGCCTCGGTCCCAGGCTTGAAGCCCGGGTTACTGTAGTGTCCTCTGGACCCCACTTTGGCCTCTTTATGATGTTAGGATCAAGGTACAGCAGGAGCCAGGGCTCTCTGCACTAAAGACTGCCTACAGGAGCACAATGCCACCCTCAAAGCTTGCTGGGGAACCACAGACCATTGCAACCAGTGCTTTCAATGGCAGCTGCAAGCTGAAGAATAGCCTAACAGACCTCTCTGCTGGCATCCGTAATCAGTGCACACTGGAGCTGTCAGAGTAGAGGCAGACTAGCTGGTGCACACCTGAGACCCCAGAACTCTGTGGATAACAGAAGGACTATAAACTTGGCAGCATCCCAGACTATAAAGAGTTTAAGAAGAGATTGCTCAGTGATTACAGAACCTGCTGCCCTTCCAGAGGACGTGGGTTTGGTTCCAGCACCCACACGAGTGGCTCACAACTATCTGCCACTCCAGTTCCAGGGGATCCTACACCTTCTGGTTTCCAAGGGCATCAGACACAAACATTGTAGATATACATACACTCAGACCTACACACGTACACATAAAATAATAAATCAATTTTTTTTAAAAAGAAGAAGAGAGGAGGAGGAGGATAGAGAGGGGAGGAGGAAGAAGGTTGATGGGGAGGAAGGGGAAGAGGGTGGAGAGAAGAGGAGGATGAGGGGATAATGGAGAAGGAAAAGAGGAAGGAGATGAAAGGGGAAATGGGGAGGAGGATGAAGAAGGGGGAGGAGGAGGAAGAGAAAGAGGAAGAAGAAGAAGTAGCATCAGCCAGGCATAGTAATACAGATCTGTAGTCCCAGTGCTAGAGAAGTTGAGACAGGAGGGTCACAAGTTCTAGGTTAGCCTAGGCTACACAATGAGACTTGTTTCAAAAGAGAAACAGAAAAAGAGACAACATGGTCTATACATTGTGAGTCTGTGTGCACGCATGTGGACTTGTATATACATAAGCATACACACATACCCTTTTTACAATAGTGCATGCAGGCCATGCATTGTGTTCCAGTGATGGCATCCTCAGCTCCATATCAGGGGCTGTGGGTGGCAGCTAGAGTTTCCCAGGCACATCCCATGCCTGGTGGCCACAGGAGACCCCATAGTTACAGTCCTTGTATAAAGGGACAGGGCAACTAGGCCTCTCCAGGCCAGTCACTGTGTGCGACCCTTAACGTGTCGTCACACCTCATCAGCTGAACCCCGCAAGCTGCATGAATGCAGGAGCTGACCTACCTCAGTCTCCTCCCCTGCTATGTGCTTCCTGAAATCGATGGTGGGGACCTAGGAGCTGTGAGGACAGGCTATCCTGAGTTCCCCAGCTCTGGGCACTGGTGTTCTGGAATGATTGGAGGTGTGAGAACAGTGGAAGGCAGTCTAGGAGTGAATGGGGTTTTCCACAATGGGGCTAAGGGCTCAAGGCCCCGGGACTGAGAATGAGGACTCTTATCTAGGCACTTGGGGCAACTCCGATGTGGCTGGCAGCAGATCCAGGAGCTGAAAGTATTAAAGTGGCAGAAACCAATACAGCCTCATGCCTCACATTCCGGGAGTCACTAGGAAGACCCTGGAAACCAGGTGGACTCCCTGGATGCTGTGCTAGGGATACCCAGGGGTTGGGGCCATCAGGAGAACGGGCTTAACTGTGGCTGCTTTAGTCCGGCATGGTGGCATGTGCTTGTGATCCCAGCACTCAGCAGGCTGAGGCAGGAAGATGGTGACTTCAAGACCAGCCATGAGACACCATTTCAAAAGAATGATCCAAACCAAAGTGAATAAAAGTGACTACGTAGTGATTTACTGCTTATGATCACTTTATCCAATTTTTACTGAACTTTTTATGTAAAAAATAAAATCAATTAAAGAAAAAAAAATGACTATGTAGAACTCATGATAGAGAACCAGAGAGATGGCTTGGTAAAGCACTTGTCTCCAAAGTAAGAACATGAATTTAATCCTTAGAACCCAGGTAAAAGATTGGGCATTCAGGAGGGAGAGGCAGGCAGATCTCTGAGAATGAGGCTAACCCAGTAAGCCAGGGCTATATAGTGAGGGCTTATCTAGAAAGCACAGATCAGTGGCAGTAATAAGGGTGCAGTCAGTGGTATCGAGCAGGCCAAGGCCAAGTCCGAAGCCGTAGCCGAGTGTCCCAACACAAAACAATACCAAACCCCAGAGTAGATGGCTTTACATGTTGGCAGGATTATGAGTCAAACCAAGTCTCTCTAAAAGATGCTGGGAGCCTTGACACCCGGGGCCTGTGAGGGACACTTTGTCTGAAAACAGGGTCTTTGTCTCTGGTGGCATTAAAAGAGATTAGCCTGAATCCAGTATGACAGGTGTCCCAAAAGCCATCTCTGGGCTGAGGAATCCTGCTTTGCCAACTCTCTCCCTCAGGAATTCTGGAGCAGGGTTGGTAGCAGCAAGCAAAAGCAGGTAGGGTTTGACTCAAAAGCAGTTAGAACGCAGGACGGACAGGTCTGGGAAGACAGGCCTCAGCAGACCAGCCTCACGCACACCCTCAGAACTAGTGGGAGACTCACGGAGTTAAGAGCTTCAGCTTGTATTTAAGGAAACCCGGGAGTGGCCTGTTTAACTGGTTTATCTGTCTCTGAATTTGTGAAAACTTCTATTATAGTTCTTTTAAAGGTTTATTATTTGTTTAGGTGCCCATATCTATTATGTGTGTGTGCACACACATGCAGGTTCCCATAGAAGCCAAAAGAGGGTGTCAGGTCCCCCGAAACTGGAGCTACTGGCAGTTGTGAGTTACTGGATGTGGGTGCTGGCCCTCTACAAGAGCAGCAAGCACTCTGAACTGCCGAGTCATCTCCCGCCCTCAGACTGTTTATGAGTGACTCCACACATCTTTAACATCAGTACTGGGGCGGGGCCTGGGGAGCTTTGTTGGTCCAGGACACCAGATGAGGCAGGCCTGATGCAGCTGTGCCAAGAATACAGCACAGACCTTGATGTAATATACATCCCTGTTGTCAAGTGCCAGCTCCAGATGGCCCACTCGTGCACTCTTGAGAACCTCCATCTTACCTGGGGACAAGGTCAAGTTCGGAGGCCGGGGCTCCAACTTCTAGCCCATTTTCTATCCCCTGAGCCCTCAAACGGACTGGATCTTGGTCTAGAACCCAGAGTGAGTGTGTGGCAGCCACACTGCCCACGTCAGCAGATGCCAAGAGGTGAGGTTACCAGGGAGAGTGCTGTCCTCACCGTCCAGCTGAATTTTTTTGGGGGGGGGGGGAATGCAGCAGCTTGAACCAGCACTTCCTCTGGGGCACGATGTAGCTGATGTCCACCCCAACATCTCTGGCCACTTCTGACTTGGGGGTACCCATGAAGAGGTGGGTTGTGGCTTCTTCAGGGAGCCAGCTCTCCCTCTGCAAAC
Organism: Arvicanthis niloticus; assembly: GCF_011762505.2. Lineage (NCBI taxonomy): Eukaryota > Metazoa > Chordata > Mammalia > Rodentia > Muridae > Arvicanthis > Arvicanthis niloticus. The sequence continues at coordinate 100,294,767 of NC_047663.1, forward strand.
ACAGCAGGGTTCCTGAGAAGAGACCACCACTCCTCTTCTGGAACAGGACCTCCTGTCCTTGCAGGGAACAAGCCCAGGGAACAGACTTCCTGGACTCTGAACTGAGAGAGGCAGGTTGCAGAACAGTCTGGCGCAGGATTCTTGTTTTTCCCTCAGTTGGAGTCCAAGGATTTGTTCTGTAAACGCTCTCCCTCTGAGCTACACCCAAGCCTCTCCAGGTCTTGATTGACAGGGCAGACAGCCAGAGTGAGGGATCCACAGTACACAATCAGTTCTGTCTCATCCCAGATGAGCCCTGGGACAGGTCCCTTCTCCTTCTTGTATTTTACTATGTGCCGAGGACATTTGCAATTTGCCCCCACCCCATGACATAGCCTTGAGCCAAAACCCTACCATCCTTTGCTTGCTGTTACCAACTCTGCTCCTGAATTCCCTAGGGTGAGAGTTGGTAAGGCCAGGCCTTTTCAGTTCTTCTCTGGGCCCTAGGGCCTTTGCTTAACAAACTTTCTTTTCCCAAAGCCTCTGCATGCAAAGCTGAGAAAAGCAGCTTTGAGCTCAAGCTGATAATAGAGCCCCGAGCAAGGCTGAGGTATGGCTCAGTGGGCACTGCAGGCCTTGCATACATGCCCAAGGCCCCAGCTCCAACCCCTACACTGCAAAAGAGCCAAATCAAATACCATATCCATATTCACTCATTTGGCACTTCATGTGAGCTCAGCATGAAGCATGGGGACCCCTACACATGCAAAGCTCCTGCCCCTTGGGGCTGACACATGAGTTGTCCTGGTAGGGAAATGTGTTCTGTGTCAAATGGTCAGGGTTGGGCTACCTTTAATGGCCTGTGACAATACCTGAGGGAATGCAGCATATGTGGTTACCTGGGCATTGGAAGGAAGAGTGTCTCAGGCACAGGAAAGAGTCAGTGCGAAGGTCTGGGCACGGGACTGTGCTTCACACACTGAATGAGAGTTAAGTCATGGCCCTAAGCAGAGATTAGTATGTGCAAAGGTCCTGCAGCAGCAGGAGCCAGCTCAAAGCATCAGTCAAAACCTGAGTCTTTGTGCCAAGTGAATGAGGAGATCCACAAGCTAGCTGGGAAGGAAGGGGCCATTCCACACTGCCCACCTGGAAGTGGAGGGTGTAGGCAGCTTCTAGCACATGCAGCTGAAGTCCTGGGTCCTGCTTCTTCAGAATCAAACCCATGAACACAGGCACTGAGAGCAGAGAGGGCTGACCAGGCCCTGGCCAGGCCATGCTAGTACACAGCTGCCAGCCCCAGGTCTGGGACCCTGCAAAGACAGTTGAGTGACAGCTGTAGTCAGCAGAGAGCTCTGGGTGTGCTCTCAGCTGCCATGTTAGCATCCTTCCTGAGAACCAGTCTGTATAGACATTAATCCTGAGAGATAGGACTGTGTAGACCAGGGCTCCTCTGCCCCAGCACACTATTGACTTATGAGGCCCATTGCTCTTTTGAGAGTACTATATATATTATGCAGTGTTCAATGGCATCCCTGGCCTTTACCAGTGAGATGCCAGGAGGCACTATCAATGCCAGTTACAGCAATTTTACTAGCCACTCCTAAATGAAGCCCTGGCCTCTATCCAGAGGCAAAACCAACCACACCGGGAACTGCTGGCACAGATTTCTCTCTCTCTCTCTCTTTCTCTCTCTCTCTCTCTCTCTCTCTCTCTCTCTCTCTCTCTCTCTCTCTCCATGTGTATGCATGTATATGCATGTATGACCATGTAAATTAGGTACCCAAAGACTCCAGAAGAGGGTGTCTGATCCCCTGAAGCTAGAGGTACAGGTAGTTGTGAGCCTCCTACTGTGTGTGCTGGGGACCAACCTCAAGTTCTCTGTAACACAGCAAGTGCTCCTTACCACAGACTCATCTCTCTAGCCCAAGGGTGATTCTTTTTGTTTTGTGTGAGACAACATTTCTCTGTGTAACAGTCCTGGCTAGCCTGGAACTCACTCTGCAGACCAGGCTGGCCTCAAACTCAAAGAGCTCAACCTGCCTCTGTCTTCTGAGCGCTGGGATTAAATGTGTGGACCACCACACCCAATCCCAGGATTTTTTTTCTTAAATATTATTTTATTTTAAGCTAGATAGGCATCTTTCTCAGGAATGTACCAAAATGACTTGCTTATGGGTTTATAGTTTGGGATAAACATAATTAACAAAATAATTTCATCTCTATTGTACAGAGCTGCTATGTAAATTTATAGCTCTGTACAATAGAGATGAAATTATCTAGTCCTAGTCCAGTCTGCTCAGCCCAAGGTCCTGGAAGCATCCCCACTTGGCTGAAGCGGAGATGAATAAACCGGCCAAGAAAGCATGGAGACCCCCTCCTGGATTGGTGGATCCTGAGGGACTTACATGGCTTTGCACAGAGTGTTTTGTAAAGGGCTCACTCTGATCCTTTGCAGAGCTCTGTCACTTAAGAAAGCATCGAGAGCTGGGCATGGTGCACTTGGACACTCAGAAAGCACAGACAGGTGGGTCTCTGTGAGTTCAAGGCCAGCCTGGTCTACAGAGCAAGTTCTAGGACAGCCAGGGCTGCACAGAGAAACCCTGTGTCAAAAAACCAAAAGAAGAAAGAATGCAGCTGCTTCTCTCAATCACCTGAGAGGGAGGGGGAGGAGCTAACTCCCCTCTGATCCTGGCATCTGATTGGCTTGTTACTGTTGGCCAAGTGCGTCCTCTCTGCCCCTTAGGAAATGAGCCACAGATCTGTTTTGTACAGTCAAGCAATAAAGCCACTTTAAATAATTAGCTTTTTAAAAGAGGGGGTAGGGAGGAAATCGAGGAGGTGGAGAGGGAGGGAGAGCAGAGAAGGAGGGCTGGCAAGACAGATCAGTTGGTAAAGGTGCCTGCTGCCAATCCCAACAGTCTGAGTTCTATCCCCAGAGCCTACATGGAAAGAGAAGAGAGTTCCCCAAGTTAAACTCCTCCTTTTAAAACACACACACACACACACACACACACACACAGACACACAGACACACACACACACGGGGGGGGGGGGGGGACGGACAATTTTTTAAAGAAAGGAAGGAAGTAAAAAGTACCTAAGGAAAAAAATTTAAAAAACACACAAAAAAGAAAGTGTGTGCCGAGGAACATATTCTGTCTCTAGTCACTAAACACGTTCCTTACATTACTTAAAAACAAAACTAGCGCCAGGTGGTGGTGGCGCACGCCTTTAATCCCAGCACTTGGGAGGCAGAGGCAGGTGGATTTCTGAGTTCAAGGCCAGCCTGGTCTACAGAGTGAGTTCCAGGACAGCCAGGGCTACACAGAGAAGCCCTGTCTCGAAAAAAAACAAAAACAAAAACAAAACAAAAACCTAGGATCAGGAGTTTGAGGTCCCCCTTTAGCTACATAGAAAGTTGGAGACCAGACTAGGCTGTCTCAAAAAAAAAAAAAAAAAAAAAAAAAACCCAACCCCCAAAACAAACAAACAAAAAATGTAAACAAACAAACAAACAAACAAATGAAAAAGCATCTGACTTGGAGTGTAGCTCAGCTGTGTTATAGTTATTTAGATTGGGCTAGCCTCTGGGCGCGTCTGCGAGGGATTTTCCAAATGAGGTTAAGGAAGGAGGGAAGGCCTCCCTAAATGTGGTGGGCAGCAGCGTCCAGTGGGCTGCAGTCCTGGTCTGAACAGGAGAGGAGTGAGCCCTGCAGCAGCTCCCACCCCTCTCCGCGTCCTGACCAGTTGCTTCCTGCTTCTGTGGCCCTGCCTTCTCCTCAAGATGGGAACTACAACAAATCCTCTCTCCTTAAGCTGCTTTTGGAGGCAGGAGTATCAGGAGCTCTGCTGCTAGTGAGTTTGAGGCCAGCCTGGGCTACATAAGACCTCATCTCAAATAAACAAGCAAAAGTAATTCATCAAACACCCTTGTGCAAACATTTAGAAGTGACTTTGGCATGGTACTAGGAGCCAGGTTGCTAGGAGGCTAATTAAATCTCAGGGGCACAAATACTTTTGGAGAGAAATTTGAGGTTGTCCCCTCCACTCCCAGGATACCCATCTCAGACTGAGAAGCAGAGCCCAGCTGCCTACCTTCATCACTGGTACAGGACTGGGACTCAGAGAAGGTGTGACTGTCACTTAAGTTCTTCACAGTGTCCCCAGTGACAAGATACAGCCTGGGGCTAGAGGAAGAGGAAGACAAATTGTCAGCAAATTGTCTTTGTGCACCTCAGGTCCTGCAGGCCACTCCCCAGGAACCTGCCCCATCCAGCCCTTCCCTCGCCTTGCAGGCTCCACCTCTGCATTCAGTCCCCAGCCCTCCCATTTCTTCCTATAAGCTCACCCCCTCCCCCACCCCCACCCCTCACCCCTCACCTTCAAGCCACTCCACCCTCCACACTTGTAGGCTCTGCCCATTGCCTGATCCCCCTGTGGTGAAGGCCCCACCTGAAGCTGAGTAGCTCCACTGAATCCTCTGGGGCATTCAGATGCGCTTTGAGGTCCTGACCCTTTCTAGCTTGGATACTGCCATCTAAGCCAGCGGTGACATGGACACGGGTCAACCATCTCAGCCCAGCCTACCCCAGGATCCCTGCAGTGCCCATCTGAGCCAAGACCTACAGGAGGGCACTAAGGAAAAAAGAACAAGGTCCCTGCACCCACTGGCCCACCTGCCGCACAGTATTCAGCCCTCACTGTCACTAGCCCATCTTACAGATGGAGACACTGAGTCTCTGAAGGACAGAAGTACCTCTCACTACCATTGCTGGGGGTCAGGACACAGGCAAGATAATTGAGCCCTACTTCTAAATCCCACTTCCGTCCCCCTACCCTGGACAACTGGTAGGGAATGTGATGTTTGTGTTCTCAGTCCCACCTAGAACCCACAGCTTGGCTGGGGGGTGGGGGGAACGTGGGCAAATGGCTCAGAAATGAGACCAAGACTTACACACACCCTGTTCTGCCCCTTCTGTGCCACATGGCCTGATCCTATGTCAAATTCATTGAATCTGTTTCCTCACCAACAGAGGGATTAAAGAAGGGCTTGGGTTCGGCTCCCATCAGCTCCCTTGGGAGGCAGGATGTAGTGATCCTGGCCTCTGGTGCTGACTCCCCTGTACAGCCCTGATCGCACAGCTTCTCCTGTCTAAGCTTGTCTTCTTACCTGCAAAGGGACCTCCTAGCCTGAGATGCCCTCGCAGATGTTTGGCTGGCAGGTGGGCTGTAGAATGGGTGCCTCCCCACAATGTGTGTAATATCCAGTACCCCACATCCTCAACTCCCTACCCACCCCCAACTTGGAAAAGTCTGTTACCTGGGCTTGATGTAACCCCTCAGGGAGAAATCCAAGAGTTGCTGGAAGTCAGCCACTCCTTGGATACTCCTGACTGTAGCCAAGGCTTGTAGGCTGAGCCTGGCTGGAATGCCAGACACCGTGGGAAAGAAGACCTTCCCCAAAGCCAGGTTCAGCCTCCGGGTCACCTGCACCTCCTGCCCCTGTGGCCAGAGAACCATGGTGACAACCCACAGCCATGTATAGGGACAGGTGATCTTAGCACAGGATGCCCACGTATCCAGAGATACAGGTCGGAAAAGTAGAGCCATGAATGTGAATGATTGGCCCGGGGCCACATAGCAAGCAAGGATAGAGCCATCCTGGGAATAGGATGGTCTGCTTATTGATCAAAAGCTAACTAGGCAGGTGGGGACAGTAGGTGTCTCAGCTGACCCAAGACACATTCTTCAGTGTGTCCTAGGCAGACCTGAGCACTAACTTCAGTGGGCCTCTGAAGGAAGCATGCTGGTTTTACTTAACATCTCTGTTTTAAAGCTGGGATGGGACTCAGTGCAGAGCACTTGTTGAGCATGCATGAGGCCATGTGCGTGCAAGCATGCGTGTGCGTGCTCGCGCGCGCGTGCGCGTGCGCGCGCACACACACACACACACACACGCCAGCACTAAAAAGATAAAAAGAGATAAACATCTCTATGTCAGAAGCTAGATCTATAACAGGGCCCAAAGTGGGAGGTGGAGTGGGGGAGGCCTTGAGCTAAACTACCACCCCAAATCCATGTCTCATGGTCAAAAGGGCAGGGGACAGATGAGAGAAGCAGCTAGGACTGGGGTTAGAGGACTGTAAGCAGAGGGAAGGGGATGGAGACAGAAGACACAAGGCAGGGGCACAGGGCTGAGGACAGAGACATGAAGCAGGGCACAGGGCTGGGGACAGAGACATGAAGCAGGGCACAGGGCTGGGGACAGAGACATGAAGCAGGGCACAGGGCTGGGGACAGAAGATGGAGACAGGGGTGGGACAACAACAGTGGGGAGGAGACAGAGAATACCTTGAGAAGCTTGGTGGCAAGTTCAGCCAGGTGCAGAGACCAGTGTCTCCTGTGGCCACTCAGAGGCCCACAAGTGATGAAGCTCAGATCATGACCGAACACTGACACTCAGCTGGCAGCTTGGTGCCTGTCTTGCCCTGTACTGCTGGGCTACCTGAGGAAGAACCCAAATGACAGAGAAGCAAAGCTGGGTTAGAGTGGGCTGCTAGAAAGGTCAAGGGCATGTGGGGCTCAGCCCACCAAACACACATGTTCTTTGACATGCATGTTGCACCCATGACCCAGTACAGACACGACTTCTTAGAACAGGCAAAACAAGAAACCAGCTCAGACAAGCTGCAATGAGCTGAACTGAGCTGCTTTCCCTGGTTCCCACCTCAGCATCCCCTTTTCAGGTCCTTTTCAGCTACCTGAGCTGCACCAGGCTCCAGCCTCCCTGACTCCAGGCCTTGATGGTCTCCGCATCCTTTATCATTTTTCATGGGGTGTACTCTTGGTTTTGCAAGTAGACTTTATTTTAACATTTGAAAGTTTGATTTTACAGAAAACCCAAATCCAATCTATCTTCTTTGAAGACAGAAGTAGTAGTTTGTCCACCCACCCCTAGGTAAGGGGGCAAGAATGAGCTACACCAAGAGGTAGCCACCAGTTGTAGTGGGTGCCCCTTCCTTTGTCTTGCCAATATGGAGGTCGTGTCTGTTGTTACTCTCTTTGTTCTTGAGATGAGAGAATAGCAGACTGAGGAGAGTGTGTTCTAAGACAAAAATGTTTTGTTTTGTTTTTGAGAAACAGAGTCCCATGTAGCCCAGACAGGCTCTAGCCCTCCCTGGTGCTGAGGCTTGCCTGGAAACCCCTCCACCTTCCAAGTCCTGGAGTTACAGGCACGTGCCACCATGCCCAGCTAGAACAAAGTGTTTATTCCTAGCCCACCTGGGCTTTGGGCTAACATCTGGTCCGTGTTTAAACATGTCAGTACACACCCAAGCCACCCACATTGCTGGCTCTCCAATATACACAGAAATGGCATTTTACAAGAGCAAATGCTATAGGCAGAGTGCCCGTGTCGGTCCCCACCCTCCAGAATACACATGAAAAGCCTGTGCTCACAGTCTCTGCTAAAACAGTAACTAGCAATGGGACCTGATCACTCAGCAGACAGGCTTCGGGCTACAAGGCAAATGCCCTAATGCACTACACACACAGCCCACAGAAGCACACCCAAGACCACTCTCAGCACAAGTTTTCACCTCATTTTATCTGTTGGCATGGGGTCTCATGTAGCTCAGGCTAACCTCAAACTTGATAGACTGAGACTGACCCTGAATTTCTGATCCTCCTGTCTCCATCTATTGACACTAGCGTTGGTACTAGCATGTACCACCACACAAGTTTTTATGAGGTGTTGAGATCCAATGTGCTCTAGCAAGGTGGAGGGCAGGGGGATTGTCACTTTGAGGTCAACCTAGCTACACAGCGAGGTTTTTATCTCAAAACAAAAAAATTAAGTTCCATAGGGGCTGGGAACATAGCTTTATGAATAAAGTTCTTGTTGCAAGCATAAATAACTGAGTTTGGGTCCCCAATGCTCAAGAAAAACATAAGCCAAGCACAACAGTGTACCCTTTAATCTTGATGTGAGGAGGCCTGGAGGCAGGGAGGCCGAGGCCTGGTGCAGTTCAGGTGGCTGCATGAGATCCGAGAAGGGGATGCTGTAGCTCAGGGCTGGATCATTGCAGCTCCTTTGAGCTGGTTTCTTGTTTATGCCTGTTCTAGGAAGTCATATCTGTACTGTGCCAGGGTGCCACCATGCATGCCAAAGAACAAATGTAGAGTTTGGTGGGCTGGGGCCCTACATGCCCTTAACCTTCCTAGTAGCCCACATTAGAAAACACACACACATGTATGCACTCGCATGCATGCACACACACACATACACACACATGCATGCACATATGCATGGGTATGTACATGTGCACATAAACATTCATGCACATATCTGTATACACATATATACACACATGTGCACACATGCACACATGTACACATGTACATACATGAACAGACACGCACATATACAGAAAAGTGGGAAAGAACCCAAAACTAATCAAAACCATTCCCAGCCGAAGAGAATAAAGACATACACAGATGAGGAGAGGGTGTTTCTGAGTAATATACAATAACAGGATTTACTTCTAAAATAAAGAATTCTCAAAACCCAGTAAGAGAATAACCCAATAAAATAAAACAATCCTAATACTTGCATATACATTTTACCAAAGAAGACACCTGGATAGCAAGCAGATAAACCCATGAGGAAGTAACTATCCACAAGACTGGCAAGATGTCTCAGGCACTTGCAGGCAAACCCGATCACATGATGGAAGGAGAGAATCAAAAACCGCAATTTGTCCTCTGAGACACACAGACAGACAGACAGACAGACACACACACACACACATAATAAAAATAAATAAATAAGGTTGGGCATAGTGGAATACATTTTTAATTCTAGCACATGGAAGGCAGAGACGGGCCGATCTTTGTGAGTCTGAAGCCAGCTGCTCTACATAGTAAGACCCTGTTACAAAAAAATACATAAAATAAAATCATAAATAAGGTTCATCACCATTAGTCATTAGTGAAACAGATTAAAGTAAGAGAGTAGCCTGGCAGGATGGAGCAGGCCTGAGACCTCAGCACTAGGAGGCTGAGGCAGGAGGATCATATATTTGAGGGTAGACATGGGTTAAAGAGTAAAGGTTCAGGCCAGCCCAAGTCATGTGGAGCTTGAGGTCAGCCTAAGCTACTTGGTGAGACCCTTCTCAAAACATGCAAGCAAACAAGCAAATCAACAACTATAACAACCTGCTGGGTACCTCAGTGACCGTGGGAAGGTCCTAAGTTCCATCCCCAGCCTGGGTAGGGTCAGGGGCCACCTCACAGCCATGAAATAATGAAATAAAGCAAGAATGGGCACAAGCTTTAAATCCATGTCACAATTTACACATCTGAGAGAATGCCAAGCACTCTACAGACTACTGCTCGATGGCTCCCTGGAGTGATACAGAACAGGAAGAAGGACTATACAGAGGATGAAGATGCTTGTAAGATGGATACGATGGTCCTCACTTGTGATCCCATCAATGAAGAGGCTGAGGCAGGAGGATTGCAAGATGAAGGCTAGCCTGGGCTACAGAGTAAAACTGTCTCAAAACAAACCAAAAAGGACTCCTATGAGCATGATAGGGTCACTAGCTTTTTGATGAGGGTGACACCAGTGTTCTCAGATCATATTACATGTGTGTGTGCATGTGTGTGTGTGCATGTGTGCATGCATTGTGTATGTGTGTGTGTATGTGTGTGTATGTGTGTGAATGTACATGTGTGTGTGCGTGTGTGTGTGTGTGTGTGTGTGTGTGTGTGTGTGTGTGTGTGTAAGCCAGAGGTCAATTCCTCTCCATGTGACACAGAACCTCTGACCGAAGCTGTCACCCTGATTAGGCTAGCCTAGCTAACCACTGAGCCCCCTGTCTCACAGCACAGTACTGGGGTTATGGAAGCATGCACTGAGCCCATCTTTACAAAGCTGATTTTTGAAAGGTAGAAGTCATTGATGCCATCAGAAGTTTGCCCAGTGGTCCTCTCTGTCAGCGATGGTTAGGGATTAGAAGAGAAGAAAGAGGGGCGAGAATTCTCTGGGATGAACAGAGCAGCTCATGTTCTGACTTCACTTGTGCACAGAGGTGGGGTTTGGGCCTTTTCTGTATAGACATTATGTGTAAACAAATATCTTTTCAGCACCAGGCAGGCCTAGCTAGCAGGTGTCTACAAGGGATGCATGAACACCTAAAGCTCCAGTCTTTCCCAGAGCCCATGCCCAGAGGGGGCATTTGAACCAAACCCCCAAAGAATCCATAGGAAAATTTGCCTGAAAATTTCAAGGTTGTGCCCTATTTCCTGAGTCCCGGTGGCCCCCAGGGATCTCTGAGTGCTCCAGGGAGCTCTGAGTGCTCCAGATCTGTCTCTCAGGTCCTACAGCTCTTGGTCACCCGTGTGAGTTAGTTACTCATCAGTGAACCTCTGGCTTTTCTCTCCACCTGGGACTTCAGCTGAAAAATGCTGAAGATATCCTCCACAGTGTGCTGGGCCTGAAATCCTTCTGGAGGCAGGAAGAGAGGAGAGAGGTGGAGCCAGAGAATCCTTCAGGGCCAGAGCCCAGTCTGGACAGCTCTGAGTGTCCAAGAGAAAGGTATAGAAAGATGAAGGCCCTTCAGGAGAAAGTAATGAGTCTGGTGTGCTCTGACTACCATTCCCAGCCAGTGACCCAGATGCCAGCATGACACCTTTTCAGGCTTTCTAGTTGCAACTGCTTTAACAAGAGAAGCACCTAAAAATATAATTAGTTATTGTCTACATTATTTTTCTATGCTTGGTGTTCCATATCAGATTTGAGACAATAAAAATGGCTTTTGCAATGAGACATTTGAGATGTTTTGTTGACAATTTAATATTACTCATATTACTGAGATACGTTATTATTCTCAAAGACAAGGAATTCTGAAACAGATATTATGGAACTTTAAAATAATATCTCCATAACTCTCTGAGTGTGGGAGAAGCAGCTACTGGCTCTTCTGCCCTGGTTTTGCAAGGAACTGTGAAAAATTGGCTTTTAAAAACCAAAGAGGGGGAATTATACCCTCCAAGGTCACCAAAAGCACACCTTGCTTTTGTCTTATTTGGTTTAAATTTTTTGCAAACTGATGCTAAAGGCCAGTCTGCAGCAGATCGCCACTGGCATCCAGTCACTTCCAGCTCATTTGCCAGGGTCAAATGGAGAGACTCTCTAACTAATACATGGAATGGTCCTGAACCTATTTTAATTTGGGGTTGTGGCTTGGTCTGTGTTTTTTCACAAAAAGAAAATGGAGCCTGATGGCTCTGAAAGATTGGTCCATCAAGTGGACACATCTTGAGCCTAATAATTATGATTCTAATGATTAAGATGGCTCAAAATCCTTATCAGCAAGCTTATTTAAAATGGCATATACTCTCCACTCTTACTGGAGAGTAAGTGTTTGTATCAATACTTAAAGCCACCTACTATATACCTGGTGGCCAGACTTTGTGTCTGATCCCTGCCAATCAGCAGTTGAATTAGATACTGGAACATTCCCACTTACAACCTTATTTTCTACACTGCTTGGATAATCTTGTTGCTTTTAACCTTTGAACCTTGAATCTTAAACAGATTGGTTGCCTTCACACAGCATCGCTCTCAGCAAGCTCAGCTATTCATCATGGCAGCTTTCCATCATTATGAAGAATTGCATTGAATGGATGCTCACAAATCTTTTGGTCTGAATGTAGCTTTGGTCTATATGGGAAAGAGTGTGCCAAAGATGGCTGGTAGTCAAAGACAGGTAAGAGTGTTCTTGAGCTCCTATAGACCTAAGACAGAGGCATACATCAATAATGCTATGTATGTTCTCCATGACAGGTAATAAGCAGCAATATAGACGCCAACCTAAACCAGACACGGTCACCCAGCCACTCTTTACCCTAGATGGGATGAAATCTTGTGCCTCGTCCAGCTGCTGGTGCTGCTCATCTTAAAAAATTAAAAAAGGAGAATTGTGTCCTCCCCCAGCCTTGAACAGGCCTGAAAGATCTTGTTTACCACAATAAACCAAATAATAGGACCTAGGTGGAGTTACACACCTTGGCTGCACATACAGCCTGCTACAGGAACTTAGAGTAACTGCTCGCTGAGCTTGCCTTGAGATATCTCCTGCTGTGGCAAAGGATGGGTTCCTCCACCCATCTCCGGCAGTGACCAAGGGTGGGTTCCCCCAACCCTTCTCTGGCTGAAGCAAGGAGTTCAGTGGGGCTTTCCCTTTAAATTGAGAACTGAACATTAAACTTCGAGCCTTGATCAGAATACTTTGTCTTGGTTTCATCTTTTCTCGCCCTCTGTCTTTTTTTTTTCCAGCCCCCCTTTCAGGAGAACCCGGTTGGTCTGTGGCCACAGGCAGCTACACCTGGCCAGCAGTGTAGGAGATGAGGTTCACTATGGCAGAACAGGGGAGGGAAGAGTTGGGAGAGAAGAGGAAGGTTCTCTCCAGGTTGGCTCCCAGGCTGCCAAATGCTAAGGGAAAAGAGATCCTCAGAGCTAGAGAGGACGCCACACCCACAGTACATCCTGTCCCAGGAAAGGATCACCTTCTCCACCTGATGAAGGCTTAGGGAGGTACAAAAGCACCCCTCTGTACCCTGTGCTTCCCAGGATGCATGACTAGTTCAGGGACCTCAGCTGAAGATTCCTGCCCCTCCCACCCACTGCCCATACAGAAATCCCACACAGGCCCCTGTGGACAAAGCTCCACCACGGAACTCCATCTCCACTTTTTGAGGCAAAGCTTTGTAAGTTGTCCTGGCTAGCCCTGAACTTGCTCTATATAGTCCAGGTGGAGGAGAGAGTACCCTTAGCCCCTGTGTTCTGGGAGATTGGAGCTCTGGAGTCCCCAGGCCTTGTGGCCCCAGGTGAGCCATACTTGAACAGAAAGTAAGATCAGAATAAGACGAATATTTCCAGGTCTCTGTCTGGAACTGCTGACTGAAAATGTCCTCAGGGAAGGTGTCCTGAAGGTCAAGTTTCAAGGTGTCATCCGTCTCCAGCAGCTTCAGGATGTGGCTCTGCACAAAGGAGCCCACTGAGGCAGAGTGGCAACAACAGACGTGGTGAACCACTGGACAAGGCTCTCTGAGTCAGCCCAGGCCTGCCATGCCCCCATGCCAGGCTGCTCAGGACCCTGCCTGCTATGGTAACCGACAGGAGTGGAACTCAGCCTGTGTATGCAATTCTGATGAGTTTTCCTGATGGCAAAGGAAAGTTATGAAGTGGGACCCTTTGGCTTGAATATCAGACCCAAGTCTAAACCCCAGGTCAGTTCCACAAGTGCAAGCTGTGTTACCTCAGAATGATGGTATGCCTTCTCTGTACCTCATCTGTGAAATGAGGACACCAAATTTCATTTTAAATCCTATTCTACCCAGCTCCTTTAAAAACTTTTCTATGTGTATGCAGGTGTACATGTATGTGGATGCTATGTTTGTTTGTTTTTAAACAAGGCTTCTGACTTTTCTCTGGAGCTTGCTGGCTCAGCTAGGCTGGCTAGCTTAAGGGACATAATGAACTATGTCCCCTTCCCTGGCACTGGGATGCAATTGTGCCAACAGGCCCACATGGGCTCTGGAGATACAGCCTACTCAGGTCCTCAAACTCACTGACTGAGCCCTCCCCATCCCGCCCCACCCCCAGACCTTCATTCTATCACTTTTAAGGTCATGTGTCTGGGCCAGCTGGATAATCAAGTGGGACCCTTAGACCCTGTGGAGAGGACTGATATGCACGAGAAAATAAACAGGCACAGCAAGTCAAGAAGTCTGATCAAGCTGGCAAAGATATTATTGTTCACACAGGTTCTATACTCTGAAAACAGGATATGGGGAGGGGTAGGAAAGGAAAGAGGGCTTTGCAGGTGGAGGAAGCTAGCTGCAGCTGTGGGGTCTAACTAAGTTATTCTTACAAAGCCTTTCCGTTACCAGGGGTTCTAAAAACATCTATCTAGCAGGATGTTGTCTAAATCTAGAGATCAGGAGGACGGGTTACTAAGGTTGGTTGCTATGAGGCCTTGTTTGAAGTTCTGAGAACTGACAAGTGAATCATGGAAGGTAAGCAGAAAGAATAGTAGATAGGAGAGCCAAGGGTGAGTGTTTGCCAAGAGTAAGGCCTTGCCATGGCTTCCCACAGTCATGGAAGACGCTCATTCCAGATTTTTGAGCCTCAGGTTCCTCTTCTGTGCAATGAAGTGAGTTCAACTCATGGGGCTGTTGGCAAAGATCAGTCAAAGGCCAGTGAGTCTGACATGTCAGAGCAGACAAGTGGGTGATGTGTGGTCCATGGCGGAGACCCTGCCAGGGTCCTGCAGGGATACAGTGAGTACGTGCAAGTCTGTGGGGTTATCAGAGCCTAATGGGAACCCTGACATAGGAACCTGAGGTGAGCTCCCAGAAGGCACAGCTGGAAGTTTCTCAAACATCTAGCCAGAGAGCAGGGCTGATTTGAGAGGCAGGGAACTCATTTGTCCTACTGGGCAGCACACTGTTTGGTATCTATGACCCCTGGCTGATCCTTTGGAGGATCTACTTGGAGGCTGACTACTATGATACAAGACAGGGTCATCCCTACCCCAGCCCTCCCCTCAGCCTCAAGCTTGAAACTAGCGCTACTATGGTCTTCTGTGACCATATGTCCACAGAAGATCATTTGCATCATGGGCTTGGTTTTCTTTGTTTTGTCTGTTTGTTTGTTTTGCAGTGATGGAGCTAAAGGCCTCATCATACATGCAAAGCATGTGCTCTGTTGCTGAACCACATCCCTGGCCCTGCTGGTTTCAAAAGAACACTTGCATAGGTGGTTTCATTTCAGGAAAATGTCAAGTCATATCAGGCGGGCAGGTATGCAGGCAGGTCGCTTGGATTATTGGTGCTAATGGCCCAAGACTGAAAACAGCCTCCAGCCTTCGGTGGGGACAGGAAAAACAGATTGGGATGCATGTGAGGGTTATTTGTGTGTGCTTGTCTCTGTTATGTAGATGTGTGTTGATTGGCTGGTTGGGTGGTCTGCAGTGATTCAGATGAAACCCAGGGCCTCACACAGCCAGGCAAGCTCTCTACTGTGTTGAAGTTTTGATGTCACCTGAGAAAGATGCTCTCAGGGAATATCTTCCTGGGTTGGGGGAAGAAGGCCTTCGCTGTTCACCCATCGTCCTGCCTTGCCCTTTCAAACATGACTGCAGAGAGAACAAAAGATGGACTCTCTTCTTACATCCCATCCTCCTGCACCAGCTCATTCCTCCTTAGCACACTCTGAGGCACACACTGTAATGTCCCCATTTCACAGACTTAGAAGGCTCAACAGCAACCTGAGTTCCTCTCCTGGGACACACAGGCAAAGGTGAGTTGGGCTGGGCTTAGAACCAAGCTGTTAACAAGATATGTGTTACCTGTTTGTTTATTTGTTTGTTTGTTTGTTTGTTTGTTTGTTGAGATAGGGTTTCTCTGGGTAGCCCTGGCTATCCAGGAACTCAACTGGCCTCAAATGCAGAGATCCATCTTCCTCTGCCTCCCGAGTGCTGGGATTAAAGGTGTGTGCTACCACCACCGTATGGTGCATTATATAATTCTTTACATTGTTTTTACAGTGCAGGATGGAGGCCAGGCCTTTCATATGTTAGAAAGTGATCTATCTCTGAGCCCCAGCCCTGGCCCCAGGCCCAACCTTTGTTCTTTGAAGACAGGGCATGTAGTCCAGGATGGCCTGTAATTCATCATTCTTCTGCCTTATTGTCTGTAGTGCAAGAATTACAGATGTGCATCATAGCTGGCCAGCTGTTACTGGGATTTTTGTTTTGTTTTGCCAGCTGAATTTATCTTTAACATTCATACTATGTCTAGAGTTCCCTCATTTACAGGGAACTCGCTGGTCCCCAAAGGGACCTAGGATTAATAGTTGGAGTCTTTGTTGTTGATTCTCCTTCTCAGCCATGGTCCCATGCAGACCAGGCCAGCCCTGGTGTCTCTACAGAACTGTTTGTGATCTGCTCAAAGTGAGCAGACCTCGGAGAGTCTCAAGGAACCTGAGGACCTGAGAGAAGGGGATTTTCTCAAGCTATCCATGGGCAGGATGAGGCTGGAACTGCCATGTGGGAGAACACACAGGGTTAATTGTACAACTAGAGGAGCAGAGGACCCCTAAACACACTGCACACCCCAGGAGACACCTGGCACAGCTCCACCCCAGTACCCTACACTTACCCTGGGTGGACCACTTGGTTGACTGTGTGTGCCGCACCTGGGCAAAGACGTCCTCACTGGGGCACTCATCAGAGCCAGGTAGGCATTGATACAGAGCTCTGTGTCCTCCTCGGGGACTTGGTACAGGCAGAAAAGAACTGATCCCTGACTTGGGAAAGACATCCACCACTCAGTCCCCACCCTGCATAATAGTGCCCTTGTTTCAACAGTTGACCCTGTGACCCCATCAGCTTTCACAGTGTCTCTACCATAGGCAAGTTCCCCAACACACTGTCCCTGTGACCCTACTATGGGATGTAGTGGGGTCACGTCTATTCCCCAGTTCTCCTATGTCAGAGCATGGTCAGTATCCATGCATACCATTAATAACATGTGGATGCATTCCAATAAAGCTTTATGTACAAAACAGCACAAACATGAAATGTAAATGTCTCAGTGCTTCCAGGCCAAGTTCTAAGGAAGCCACCTCCAGGCTCCATGCCTCTTCATCAACCCCTCTCAACTTCCCTCATAGTGCAGCTGTTGGATTTTAAAGATCCAAAACCAGAGGATGGGATCCCCCAGAGACACTCACGGATGCGGGACTCGCTGCAATAGCATGAGGTTTATTAATAAATTGATAAAAGCCAGTGCACTGGGGTTCCCTTATATGCCAGCAAGAAGAACCCTGAATTATAGCTGAGGGCAGCTTTTATACTATTTTTACAGAATTTATGAGGGCAATTATACAATTACTTCTTAAACATTAACCATAAAGGCCAAACTCCAACAGCCATTTCCAGGCTCGATTTCCATTCCCAGGCCCAGTTGCTAAGTAACTCAAATTTGCACCTTATCTTTTTACAACAAAGAAGGTCAGCTTAAGAAGCTTCTGTTTACCCAGGTTTTACTGTGTAAAGGGCTTATAAACTCCTGTCTTGGGTCTTTCTTCCTGGAATGTTTGTTTGAGTCTTTGACATGTGCTTCTCCCAGGATGTGTCCCTGGGGGAAGTTAATGTTTGAGTCTAAAACCAAAATAGGAGCTTTTTATTAATTTTAAGTTTCTACACAGCCATCTGGCCATCTATTCATAGTGTGTACGTTCTGAGCACCTACTATGTACCTGATGGCATAGATGACATCGTGAACATGGCTGACCCAGGCCCCATCCACCCAACACTCAGGTTCTAGTGCAATAAAGTTAATATGCAAGATATAGAACACATAAGGAGAGATAGGGAAGCAAGAGCCGGGCTCTGGGGATCTGGGGACTTCAGTGTCAGGCAAAACAGCAATGAAGATGTGATAGTGAACAAGACCCTGTGTGTTTGTGTGTACGTATGTGTGTGTTTGTGTGTGCATGTGTATGTTTGTGTGTACATATGTGCATGCTTGTGAGTGTGTATGTATGTGCATGTGTATGTGCGTGTTGGTTTGTGTGTGTGGATGTGTGCATGTGTATGTGTTTATGTGTATGTATGTGCATGTTTGTGTGTGTGAACATGTGTGTGTGTGTGTGTGTGTGTGTGTGTGTGTGTGTGTGAACCATGGGCACCTTCACTACACTGTCACCTATGGCTCTACTATAAAAGGTAGTCAGGCCACTACCCAGGTCCTCTGCAAGAGCAGCTAGTGCTCTTAACTTCTGAGGCATCTCTCCAGCCCCTGTCTACCTTATTTTTTTAGATTTATGATTTATTTATGGATGGCACCTTTCCTTGTGTAAGTTTGTGTGCAGCTTGTGTGTAGAGGAGCCCAGCTGGATCTGGAGTTGCAGGTGGTTGTGAGCCACCATGTGGGTACCAGGAACTAAACCAGGTCCTCTGTGAGAGCAGCTCCCCACCCTTTTTTTGGTAAAGACTTACTTATTGTGTATTGCATGTGTTACCACCTTATCTCTTGAGCTGAAATCTGTCACTGAGCCTGGAGCTCGGCAGTTCAGCTGGCCTGGCTGGCCATGGCTTCTCCCGTCTCTGTTTCCCTCCTCAGTGCTGGGATTACAGGCATGTTCACCATGCCCAGCTTCTCTGTGGGTGCTAGGGATAAGGCTCAGGTCCTCACGCTTGCTCAATGGGCGCTTTACTAACTGAACAGCTCCCCAGCCATGCTCGACATACAGTTACAGAGTGAGGCCTGAGGATGTCTGGAAGAAAGGGTACAAAGCAGGCTAAGATGCGCTAACAAGTCAGAAAATGGACCACAGAGAGCTCAGTGGTTCATGGGCAAGACCTTGACCTCGTAATGGACGGGTGGGCAAGCTTTTTCCCACAGACTGTTCAGTCAGTTTGCAACAAGTTTGAAGGAAGAGGCGAACTTGATGCAGGCAAACTGCATCAAGTTTGCTCACTGCCCAACTGCAGCCAGAGCAGGGAAAAACAAAAGGACTCACATCTGCAGAGCAAGCATCCTCTGGAAGGCCTGGATAGCCGCCAGCCGGGTCTCTGGAGAGGTGCCCCTCAGGGATGCGTAGGTGCTCAGCACAGGGGTGAGGGCTGTGGCTGCCAGACCTGCGTTGCCAATGGCCTTCAGCACAAGCTGAGGCTGCAAAAACATGGCAGTAGGATGAGGTCTGGAAGGGTCTCCAGCCTCCCACTTGTCCAAGGATGACTTGCCAGGCAAGACCTGAACTTAGTGTTGAGACACTAGCTCTACTCACCTGGCCAGCATCCAACTGGGAAGCTGCAGTTCACACCCGAAGCCTCTCCCAGAGTCCTCACAAGTGAGCCAACTCCAGGTAGCTGTTGGCAGTGCCCATCCAGAGCAGCACAGAGGCTGTGTGCCAGAGCTGAGATGCCAAGGAAGGCTCCTGGGCTGGCCTCTGGAGACTGCAGCAGTGGCTGGGGACAGACAACAGCCGACCCCACCCCCAAGAAGTCTGGTAAATGACCTATGAAAGGGAACTCAGTCCTCCCCAAACCTGATCCAGCATGGCATTTCCTAAACTCACAGTGACCTGACCTCTACCTCCCACAGTGGATAAGGGACTCTGCATGGACTGTCTCTACAGAGATCTCAGGCCCCCTGATATATACCCAGCATAGAGATCTATGCTTTTAGGCTAAAGGGGAAGAGGGACATTTTTGTCATGTCTAGGGGGATTCTAGGGGCACATAATAAGAGTTAGGGGGGTGAGGGGTGTCGCTCAGAGGCACAGGACCTGTTTGACATGCACAAGGCCCTTGATTCAGAGGTTGAGCACCAGAAAAAAAAAATCAAATTTGGTCAAAATGTCACTGCCGGATGTGGTGCTGTAGGACTGTAGTTGTATCACGCTGGAGGCTGAGGCAGGAAAAGCAGGAGTTCGAAGACAGTCTAGACCACAGAGTGAGACCTTCTTTCAAAAGACTTGAAGTAAAGCAATAGTGAGAGGAACAACAAAAGCCGCAGGAGGCAGAGAGGACGCCGTTGTCACGATCCAAGACCTGGATCTTACCAAATGGCCTCTCCTGAATGAGATAACCCCACAGTTGTCTGTTCTCCCCTACACCAGCAGCACTGAGCTGAGTGACCCTGGTTCAAGCTGCCAGCTAGAGTGACAAGGTGAAAGTCGCTAAACAGAAGTGGGTGGAGTATCCTGGCCACAGGGCCTGGCCATCCCACACACAACAGAATAGCACCTCCCAAGAGCAAGAAATGAACCCAAGTTCTCTCTGTACCAAGTGGGTGAGCCAGTGTCCTGAGCAGACTGTGTCACTCCTACAAGGAAGCCAGACAAAAGAGTTCTCTTGCCAGGGACCAGGAGGTCCCCAAGGGCAGGCCAGAGTCCTTTGGTGGATCCGGAGAAACTAAATCCTCCAGTGGAGGCCTGGGAGGCCTGGGAGGCCTGGGCTGGGGGCTGGAATCAGCTCAGAGGAGTCCTGAAGACAACTGGTCCGCTAGCAGTCAGAAGGCATCCACTAGCTTTGTTTTTAATATAATTTCTCTGAACGCAAGCTTGGTCTTTTGATTTTTTTTGGACTATCTTGGTCTAATCACCACCTGGAGAGGTGACTGTGAGTCTAGCAATGAGCTCCTGCACCCAGTGGGACTCCCAGCACCCATGCTCAGTCCCCAGCTCGTGCCCCACACTCACAGCACGCCAGGCTCTGCTGCCGTGGAAGCTTCTTAGAGACCTGAAGTAACCTGCCTCGTGTTGCCCAGCCTGTAGGAGACACAGCCCTGCCTTAGCCCTGGGGTTGGATTCCCAGGTTCAGGTCTTGTTGCTTCTAAAGCAGCCCTGGACTCAGTTCTGAAAAACACAGTTCCTTAGGGCCTGGGTGTATATGTCAGCCTGAGACTGCCCAGTGCTGACGGAGTTCTGTTGTGGTCCATACGAGAATGCAAGGCACAAGGTGCTCACATGGGGACCCACATGCACACCTCTCTACCAGCAGGTGTTTTGGAACCTCAGCGTGTGTGTGTGTGTGTGTGTGTGTGTGTAAAAGAGAGAATGTATATATGACATTGTATGTGTGAATGTTGGTGTGTGTGTGAATACATGTTATGTGTAAATGTGTTATGTGTGTATGTGAATTGTATGAGTGTATATAAAGGTGTATATGTGTATGAATGTGCGTGTACAAATGTGTCTCTGTATGGATATGCAAATGTGTCTCTGTGTGGATGTATATGTGTGTGTGTGTGTACATTTCAGAGTACATGAATCCTGGTGCACGCATCTCAGCGTGTGTCTTCTATGAATATCCACAAGCACAAATAGCTTTAAAGCACACTTCGTTTTTTTTCCTGTATTTATCAAAATAAAAGGCACCTGACTCCCAGCTCGGGTGAGCTAAGCTAGATCCCTGGACCTCAGGGTGGAAGGAGAGAACTGCCCAGTCAAAAGCTATCCTCTGATGTCCACACATGTGCCTCATGATAACAATTAGGGGATTTTTAAAAATTAAAGACACAGGCATCAGGCAGCACTCAGTCTACCATGAAGAAGAAAGAAAGACTGTTTATTGTGACCTTGACCAAAACCAAGCACCACTGCTACCCTCTCCTCACACCTGTCTGTCCCAGTCACCCACCTTGCCAGCAATGTTTTGATCCAGAGCACAGCCCCACCACACAGACAGGGAAACACAGATTGCTGGGAAAGGACAACAGGACAACGCCTATGCCTCATATCCACACCATGCAGAGAACAGGTAAATGGGAGAGGGAAAGGAGGGGAAGAAAAGAGGGATGGAGGGGAGACAAGCTTGCCCAGCCCTTGCATGGTGCTTATGACCAGTGTGCCACCTGGTGGGCTGTGGACTGTGAGTCACTCAGGGTCCAGTCTAGACCTAGATCAAAGTTGGTACCCAAGTTTGTGTCCTTGAGAACAATATATAGCCTGTGGAACCAATCAATCCTAGGGTCAAGGGTCAGGGTTAAAGGTTTGGGTGTTCCCTATACACCCTCAAAAAGCTGTTGGGGCTCAGAGGTACCAAGGCTCTCATCAGTGCTGGGGTCCTCCTAATGCTTCTGGGGACTCTGGCTGGCTTGGTTCAGTCACTGAGTGTGGCCCCAAATGCTGGTTATTCGTCCCCTCACATGCTTCCAGCCTGGGACAATAGGATAAGCATCCCCAGGAAGTACCTCCACCCCCTGAGGCAAATGACAATGAGGCTAGGGCAGGGCCACAGAGTAGGGTTACCTTCGTGGGCAAGCTGCCCTGTGTGGGGACCTGAGGTTTCCGTCTGTACATTAGGGTGCTGACAGTACCCATATCATAGTAGAGACATTGTGAGGGAAACGAGGCTCTGCTAATTGACAGAAACTATTGGCTGGTTTCTCCAAATTGCAACACACCTGGATAAAGGTTTTCGTTGTGGTGGTGGTTGTTTCTTGAAACATCAGCTCTGGTTCTATTTTGTTTTTAATATGTATATGTGAGTGTGCTGGTGTAAAGAAATACCATCTGTGGAGATCAGATCCTCTGGAACTAGAATAGTTGTGAGCTACCTTGCACAGGTTCTGGGAACCCTACTAGGGTCCTCTGCAAGGACAACCAGTGCTTCTAACCACTGAGCCATCTCTCCAGCCCTGTGGTGGCCCTTATTTAACAGGTTCTAATTGGGTGCTGAGCAGCTGGAGAACTGCTTTACACACAGCATGTCATTGCTCACCACAAGCTCAAGTCAAAGAACTAGTTGCATGCTTAGTCCCCATACCAAAAACCAGTCTCAGGAGGGCTAGGGAGATGGCTTGGATGGGCGTGGTGGCCACCTGTAATTCCAGCACTTGAAAGGAGAAGATAGAGGAGCCTCTGGGCAAGCTATTTATCTAGACTTGCCTACATCAGTGAATTCTGGGAAGTGGCACACACCTTAAATCCTAGCTCTTGTGAGGCAGAGGCAGAGGCAGAGGCAGAGGCAGAGGCAGAGGCAGAGGCAGAGGCAGAGGCAGAGGCAGAGGCAGAGGCAGAGGCAGAGGCAGAGGCAGAGGCAGAGGCAGAGGCAGAGGCAGAGGCAGAGGCAGAGGCAGAGGCAGAGGCAGAGGCAGAGGCAGAGGCAGAGGCAAAGTGGATCTCTGTGAGTTAGAGGATAGCCTGGTCTATAGGGCAAATTCCAGGACAGGACAGGCAGGGATACATATAGAGAAACCCTGTTCAAAAAAAAAAAAAAAAAAAAAAAAAAAAAAAGACAGGAAGGAAGGAAGGAAGAAAAGAAAAATAACCTTGCCTCTATGAACATGCACTCACATACATGCAAATACACATTCATATGCACATTTGTTTTTTAGAAAAGTTCAAGAGGTTGAGTCACTGGCTCACAACAACCACATGTATCGCTGAAATTCAAATCCAGTTCCCACTGCTATGGTGGCACACACACCAAGCCTCAGAACTTCAGAGACAGAGGCAGGATGATGCATAATTTGAGGGCAGTCTGGGCTCTGTAACAAGTTCCAGGCCAGGCTGGCCCATAGAGCAAGCTCTGCTCCTCCATATGAGAACCAGATCTGAGACAGTAAATCCTGCCTTACACAGCACCACAGTGCAGCTCCATCCCTGGGCTATGAAGGGAAAGCACAATTTCAGGATGGGAGCAGTTTACCCTCATGTGTCAACCCAGCCAAGGAGACAGGTCAGGGCTGAGGGTTGGGGAGTAGACTCACAAGCAGTGTGTGCACCATGGTGTCTGCAGGCTTTAGGATAAAGGCCAGCGACCACAGCCAGGCCTCGGCCTGGTCTGCCTCTACCTCCCTAGCCAGGGTGAGCTTCTTCATGGGGTCCACACAGTTCTGAGTACCGCAGGAGGACAGAGTATCTACTAGCGGGTGCCTGTGGAGAGCAGTAGTCACAGTATTGTGTCACACAGGGAACAAGCCAAGGCTGGAGGCAGGGGAGGGACATGCCTGAACTCCCCAAGGAAGGAGCCATGCTGGGCCTGTGTCTCTCTTGCTATGACCAGCTAGCTAACAGGAGAGCCTTGTTCACCCTCTGCCAGGACCCAGCAAGAGGATGATGTGGGGATGAGACCCTGTGTAGGCTAGTGGTGCCCAGTTTAAGCATCTGATGCTCTCAGCCCAACACCAAGGGATGCATGTTGAGTGATTTTATTATCTTATTTTCATAGTGCTGGGAACAGAGCCCAGGGCCTCATCTGCTAGGTAAGCCCTCTACAACTACACTACTTCCCTGCCCTATTTGAGACAATCTCACTAAGTTGCTTAGGCTGGTCTTGAACTCAGTCTGTAGCCCAGATTTGGATTCATGATCCCTCTGTCTCAGCCTCCAGTATAGCTTAGATTACAAGCTTGGGCAAGGAGCTTATGTATTTATTATAAGACTTATTTATTTATTATAAGCAAGAAATTTATTAATCTTTTTGTCTATTTAAAATTTTCCCCTGTGTTTTTATTTTAAGACTGAAAAGGGGGTAGAAGTCTCCAGAAAGACATTGTGCTGTCCTGCTGCAGACTGGAGGTGGTAGTGTCTGGAGTGGGAACAGTGATCGTATGGAGGACTTCTCAGTCCTAGCCATCCCCATGGGCAGATGTGAAGCTGGGGCCGCAGCAGGCAGTGAACCCAGCTGCTTCCAACACTCTCCAGCATCTGCTCTGTCAATAAATCTCAGCCTGCTCAACAGCAGGATGGGACTATGGTGACAAGACCTACTTCAGGGCTGCAGTGATTTCCAGGGAGACATGCGGTGGGCTGAGGGTCACCCTCCCTACCCCTGCCATTTCTCTTGTTTATCTGTGGGGCTAGCCTTTGGGAGAGACGAGGGCAGAGGATACTCAAGACATTGTCAGCTCTCTTGAAACATATAGACCTGAAAGGGCCTCCCCACTGTCTGAACCCCAAGGTTCTCCATCTTTTAAGGCTGGCATCATGGTAGCACAGGTCTGGAATCTCAGCATTTAGGAGTATGAGGCAGGAGGATTGCTGTAAGTTCTACGCCAGCTGAGTTAAACGGCAAAATAAATAACCTTCCCTTCCTCTGCTGTGTAGCTTCAGGCAAGTGTCCTAAATGCTCTGTGCAAATCCAAGGATCAGAAATAGCAGCACTTGCCAGTGGAGTCACTCTAGGGATTGATGAATGAATACAGACAAGGGCCATAAAAGTCACATGTTCTTTATCATGTCATGTGGTTGTTTCATGAAGGGTAGGAAGCTACCCTGAGGTGTCCTAGCCCAGTCTGGAGTCCCTGGAATGAGATCCTCAGGGATACCCCTTCACCCCTTTCCTGGCCCCAGCTCAACTAGAGTGAGGATGTGGATGAGGTTGGGGTGGGATCCCAGCCTGCAGCACCCCATACTAGATACTTGAGAAGCCTCCACCGGAGGGGAGCCAAGGTTCTTGGCTTGTCAATCCCTGAGCTTGTACAGATGCTGTTCCGGGGGGTGGTGTCGTCTGTATCTGTGCCTTCACATTCAGTCTCAGCCCCACAAAGCTTGCATTCTGGATCCCACCCTGGCAAGTGGGAGTCACACCCTGCCTGAGGATCCTAGAGAGTTCCAAGGCCACCCACCCCATCAAGGATTCCCCAGTGGCAGCTAACCTGTGGTTCAGCCTCTACCTGGAATAAGGCCCTTACCAATCATCTTGGCATCTCAAAGACGAGCATCTCCAGACTTCTGTCAACTCATCCACAGAAAGGCCTTGGAGCTCAGACACCAGAACCAGGAATATCTCTGTGGTCTGGGGTACAGAGGGGACAGAATACCAAAGGAAACCCCCATGATTGCTTGTCCCCTCCCCTGCTCTGAGACACACTTGCAGAGAAAGCTGGGTATCCAAAAGACAGCTAGGTGGTGAGGCCACATACCCAGCTCGGCACCTGTCTTCCCGGGACACTGAGTTTTGTTTGTTTGTTGTGGTTTTTGGGGATTCCATTTTGTTTCCTATGGTACTGAGGATGGAACACAAGGCCTTGTGCACAAGAGACAAGCACTGCAGCTACTGAGCTATGTCTGTGGCCCTGAGCTTTCTCCTATTGTTGGGAACGAGCAAAGGAAATGTATTCTAAGAGTTACCATTTCATTTTCAGACTCCATTAATCATAGGGAAAAACTAAATTCAAGGTCCTAGGCCCTAGAGGAGCTGGGAACTTCCCAATAGCCAAACAGCTTCTGTTGTAAGGAACCAGTTGTCTGAGTCCAGATATCTCAAGTACAGCTTCTCCATCCTGCTGGCAGGGTCAAACAAGTTCATGTTCCCAGGCCCAGGGACCAACTCCTATCCTGATTGGTGGAAACTCCCTTGCTCAACCCCTTATATCAAAATATGAATGGATAGTGCTAAGCCCACCTGCTCCCTTACTTTATGGTTCTGTCCTTTAAATATGCTGTACAAATGGGGGGTCACCATAAGTTCCAGACAGCCTGGGCCACAGACTGAGACCCTGTCTCAAAAATAGAAAGATAACTGTAGAGGACTCCTTGAGGTCAGTGTGCCACCCCCAGAATGCAGGAGCCTTCCTGGGATAGACCTTCTCCATCACACCCTGTCTTCACTTCCACGGCTGGTACTCATGGCAGCATCAGAATGCTGATTGTCACTGCAGCACCTGGGCCTGACTCAGGTAACCTCAGAGACTCTCTGTCACTCCCGAAGGCCTCAGAGTCCTGGACCTGTTTCTTCTCTGACTCCTGGCTGTAGGGATGCATATTTGCAGCCACCAATAGCCGATAAGTAAACCCATCTTGTGTACCACAGTTTCTAAGGCAGACATTTGGCTGAGGTGTGACTCTGTGTCGGGGCACTTAGGTAGCATGTGTGAGGTCCTGGGTCCTGTTCCTAGCACCTCCAAAAAGAAGAGAGAGAAAAAAAACAAACCCCCAAACCACTTGGCTCTACAATCAGCATTTAATAAATGTGTGCAGCTTATGATTTCCTTCAGAACGAGTGTGCCTGCTCCCCTCTCAGGCACCCCAGCAGGCATTTTGCCTCCCTCTGGCCTCCCAGCGAGAGCTTTGGCCAGGCCATTCCCACCACTGCCCCCCAGGTTACCAACACCCCCCCCCCCAGAGAGACACACACACACACACACTGGGAGTTTGTTCTCTATGGGCACCAAGTCCTGGCTTTGTTTCAGGACTGAAAACAAACCTTGTCTGGGGCCACTGGCCTTAGGAAGGGGCAGACATTGTAGTCTCCTGGCAACGCAGGCAGGCTTGGTCCTCCCAGGGGGTGGGGTCTGATGGATGTGGGCTAATGTTTCCCTGGAAAGCCTAAAAACTGGTCCCTTGGCCCAGGACCTCCTAGAGAAGGTGGAGGCCTCTAACACAGGCACTGCTTCTCTCCTCAGGGAGACCCAGACCCCATAGTGCACCTTGGCCTGAGTTATATGACCAAGGGAAGTGCTGAGCCTGAGGTTAAGAAGTGCTCTCAGCTGAACCGGAGAAACAGGTCTGTCATGTGGCTTCTCACAGTCCTGTAGCAGAGCTGGGACGTGGTAAAGTGTAGCAGTTCTCAGCTTGGACTACTCTGCACCCAGAGTGCTCAATATGGTTGTTATGACTACAGGCAGGGAAGGTGCTGGCATCTAGCTGGTAGAGACCAGGAGTGCTTCTTCTGTCTACCACAGTGTACAGAGCACCCCAACCCTATGACAAATACGCTCAGGGTAAGAAGTCTCGCTGTGGGACCAGACGGCCTTGGAGAAATGCCCAGCTCTGAGGGTAGGTGGGTGAGAGGAAGAATACAGCCTCTGCCAACACAAGGACAGGAAGTATCCTAAGGTTCCACCTGTCAGGTGGAGAAGCCCATGGCTGTCACATGTCAGCAGCAACTCCACCTCTGACAATGAGGTCCTGTTCACCACTAACGAGAAGTATGGCTTCGTGCTATACATGGTAGGCTGATGGCTAGTGCATAGGAGTTGATTTGGGGGTGATACACCCTGAAAGTGATTGCTACGGTGGATGTGCATCTCTGAATACGTCAGAATCAATATTGGATCAGACCCTTTGAGCTCTGGGTTGCTTTGATCTTTTGGTTCTTTGGTTTTTGCTGTCCTGAATTCCCATCAAGCCTCAGCCTCCTAAGTGCTGGTGCGATCCACCATACCCAGCTCAACTGCACACTTCACATAGTGGCAGCACGGTGAAATACACCTCAGTAAAGGAAGACATGCACGTGTATGTGTGTGTCTGTATGTGTGCATGTGTGTGTATGTGTGTATGTGTGCATGCATATGTGTGTGCCTGTGTGTGCATGTGTGTATGTGTGTGTACATATGTGTATGTGTGCGTGTGTATGTGTGTGTGCATGTGTGTATGTGTGTGTGCATGTGTGTGTATGTGTGCATGTATATGCATGTATGTGTACACATTTGTGTATGTGTGTATGTCTGTGCATGTGTGTATGTGTGTACATATGTGTATGTGTGTGTGCATGTGTGTGTATGCATGTGCATGTGTGTGTATGTGTGTATATATGTGTGCATGTGTGTCTGTGTTCACATTCATGTGGTGCACATAGGTGTTGCTATGCATTTGTATGTGCTCATGTAGAAGTTCAAGATCTGGGTATTTTTCTTGATTGCTCTGTAACATATACGGATACAAGGTTTCTCGGTGAAACCCAAAGCTGATTTGCTGGTCTAGCCAGACAGTTTACTCTCCTTGTCTCTGCCTTCTGTG
Organism: Arvicanthis niloticus; assembly: GCF_011762505.2. Classification (NCBI taxonomy): domain Eukaryota; kingdom Metazoa; phylum Chordata; class Mammalia; order Rodentia; family Muridae; genus Arvicanthis; species Arvicanthis niloticus. Next base: position 100,323,016 of record NC_047663.1, read on the forward strand.
CGCTGCAATCACAGATGGCCTACCATGCCCACCTAGCTTGTTTAAATTTATTTTTTATTTTTAATAACCTGTGTTTGTCTGTTCCATGTGTGGGTATGTGCATGTGTATGCAGTACTCTCAGACAGAAGAGTACATGTGTATCAGGTCCCCTGGAGCTAGAGTTACAGGTACTGAGCCCAGACATGGGTGCTGGGATCCAAATTCAGATCCCCTGCAAGGACAGTACATGCCGGTAATCACTGAGCCATCTCTCCAGCCTTCACCTAGCTTTCTGTGAAGTTTCTGGAGATCCAAACTCCCTGTCTCATGCTTCATAGCCAGCGTTTTACCTAGTAAGCATGCTGTTCAGGTGTTTTTCAAAAAAAGACTGATTCTAGAAGGTAGACATGTAGCTCAATAGTAGACTACTTGCCTAGCACTCATGAAGCCCAAGGAAAGAAAGAAAAAATCAGATGACAGATGAATCTCAGAGAAATTGAGAGTTTGGGGCCAACCGAGGCTGTATAACAAGTTAGACCCTATCCTGAAAACAAAAGCCAAGCATGGCTGCAATCCTAGCTCTCCGGAGAATCAGGAGCTCAAGGCCACCTTCTGTTACACAGTTAGTTCAAGGCTAGCCTGGGCTACATGAGACATTATCTCTAAAAAACAAGACAATAACAACAAAAACAACTGAAAGTAAAAATAATGTTTTGGGGGCTGGGGAGGTGGCCCAGTGGTTAAGAGCACTTGCTGCTCCTCCTGATGGCTCAGGTTCAACTCCCAGCACCCACAGGATGGAGCATGAACATCCGGAACTGCAATCCCAGTCTCCACAGGCATCGCACACAATGCAGTGTACAAACATACATGCAGACAAAACACCCATATGTATAAAATAAAAATAAAGGTTAAAAAGTAATAATTAAAATACTTTAAAAGAATAATATTCTTAGTTCTTTATTTGGAGGAATAATTGGGTTCTTTAAGAAGGCCAAACAAACAAACAAACAAAATAAACCAAAAAATATTTCTTTTTGCCCCAGACATAGGCCTTAGCCAATTCTTTCCATACACAACTGTAACAGAGACCCACTTCAAAGGAAAGCTGTGCATCAGCAAGAACTTTCTGGAAAATCAGGAATCCTGAGTCATTGAATGTAAGGCAAATTGTCCTCCAAATGCTCAGACCAGAAGATTCCATCTGAAGACAATTTAGAGAAGGGATAACAGCAAGGTAATGTACTCGGAGCCAGGCGAGAGCCCACAGAAACTTCTAGAAGAGGCTAGCTCCTGGCAAAGATCATTTCTGAGGTAGGTCAGGGCACACAGGGAGGGAAGGCCCATGTGGGCCCTCTGAGGCTCCTTACATCCACCCTCCCACTGTGGCCAGTGTGGGAAGGGTAGAGTCACCTGTGAGGGACGGGTCCTGGGCCACCACGCGCAACAGTGTGAGAGAGGAGGGTGCCAGTGTGTGCACAGTGCTAGCCTTCTGGAGCAGGGGCCCAGCTGTGTGCCACTCCTCACAGGCAGCCTCCTTGCAGGACACCTGGAAGCTTTGCCAACAATTCAGGTGTGGAAGCTAGACTGGACTGGACCAGGACAAGACACATACTCAGACTGTGTCCTGGGGACCCAGGCCATCTGCAGGAGCTGCACCAATAGGAAGGGCTAAGGGCCCATCCTCACCTGGGCATTGACATAGCAGACTGGGCAGAGGATGCTGGGAGATTAGACATGGGGAATGGGAGAAATCCAGCAGACAGGAGCCCAGAGACAGGAAAGGATTGTAGCAGTCAGAAGAGCTAGTAGTTGCAGTGTGGACAACGGTCCTCCTGGCCTCTCAGACCCCTAGGGGCCAGGACTCTCAGGAATAAGGGTTGATGTAAATGTGACCCTTTCTTCCTTATAGGTGGTCACTGTCCAGCGCACACATCTGCCATTACAGAAAGATGTGGAGGGGGGGGAGAGGAGGAGGAGGAAGGAAAGCAAGCAGGGGAGGGGAGGGAGAAAAGGAGAGGGGCAGGTAAAAAAAGAGGAAGGAGAAGGAAAGGAAGAGGGAAGGGAAAAGAAGGGAGGAGGGGCAGAGCAAAAGGATAGGGGGATGGCAGAGGAGAGTGGCCTGTGAGTGTGCATACTTATCATCCCAGGCAGTGACAGAGTGTACAGGGAGGAGTGAGCACTCTTCAGGGAGCACGTCGCCAAGTCCTTGGTCTTGAGCAGCTGAGCCCCTTGACTCTTGTATGTGGTGGGACACCGGCCCAGAATGTCTACCTGAGATGTTCCATAGAGTAGTCACTCCCCTGGCCCACCTCCACTCCCCTGCCTTACCTCCACTCCCCTGCCCTTCCCTCTGGCCTCACCTCCTCAAGGGTCTTGAACTCATGGACAGCTCCGCACAAGGCTCAGAACTGATCACTTCACATTCAAGGCCCAGCGTGGCTCAGAGTGGTGGGGACACAAGTGGACGGCTTGCCCAGCACTGAGGATGAAGCCAAGAGGAGTGTGGCCCAGAGCAGCACTGTGGAGGGAAAGATGAAGGTCACAAGGGCCACAGTAACTCGTCCTGCAGATCACCTCCCAGAGGAAAAGCCCAGTACTGCACTCCCGAAAGGTTTGTTGCCTCTCCCTTCTCTCTGTTCAAGGCATCTCCTAGGTTTGTCAGCACCATGACAAAACCCATAGGCAAGTGGGCTTATGCACAAGAGGCTCTCAAGATTTGCCTGAGCTCTGAAACATCCCACTGAATCCAGAGTCTGTTGCTCCAAAGGATACCCCAGTGGCACCGAGACCAACACCAGGCGTCCACTCATATCAGACAAGCTTTCACTGAACTCATGCAGCATCCAAAGGAGGCCTCTTGTCATTAGCCCCTCCTCCAGAGCGTCACCTACCAGAGAAAACTCCAGTACGGGAGAAAGACAGACTTTGTTCCAAACCGTATCTTTACATTTTCTTTTGTTTGTTACTTTAGACAGAACATCATATCCCAAGCTTCCCTGAACTTGCTGTATATCCAAGAAGGACCTTGGTCTCCTAATCTTTCTGATTCTAAACGAAAGTACCACTAAACTTCTCTTATCAGTGCTGGGGACTGAACCCAGAACTTCATGCGTGCTAGGCAAGCACTCCACCAACTGAGTTACATTCTCAGCCCAGCCCCCCTCCCCCCCAAAAAACACACACATTTAATTTGTGGCTGGGGTGCAGGGGGTTCCATTACTGAGGACTGAACCCAAGGCACTGTGTGGAACAGGCCTTGGAAAAATGGTTTTTACTTTAAGTGTTAACTCCAGACCTGGGCCCACAGGTAACTGGACAGAATCAAAGCCAGGCCTCTCTGCCTTCATTCCATGGGACTTTTTCACCGTGGGCCACCTGCTTTCCTCAACAGGTCTACATGTATGCTGGTCAGGCTTTGTTGTCAACTTGATACAACTTAGGGTCACTTGAGCAGCGGGACCCTCAACTGAGTAACTGCCCAGATCAGACTGCCCTGGAAGAGTGTCTCGATTAAGGATTTATGTGGGAAGGCTAAGCCCACTGTGTGTGGCACCATCTCTCGGCAGTTGGGCCTGGACCTTACTTACATAGGACCTTACAGGAGGTTAGAGAGTTAGCCGGTAAGCAATGCTCCTCCAGTGCTATCTGTTCTGACCTCCCTCAAGAACAGACTCTTGAAGTGTAAGCTTTCTTCCCTCCCACAGCTACAAAGAACAGATTGACAGAGCGTGCTAACCTGTATAACCCATCTCTTCCCTGTTAGGGCTGCAGGAACAGTGGAAGGTCAATTCTAACCTCATGCTCACCTTGGATTCCAGGAAGAGTGAAACTTTGTAGGGCACATCACTCCCTAATGGAGGGCAGTTACCCATGATGGGACCGAGTGGCCCCCTCAAGTGCTGACAGTGGAAAGGCCTTCCTCAGACCACTGTCACAGAGCCAAAACCGAGCTAATGATAAGCAGGCTGTACTTTGCTGGGACAGCTTGGCCATGCAGACCACGACCCCAGTTCTTCCTCTGAAGCTCAGGTCAGCGCCCGAAAGCTGGATGTGGGATCTCTGGAGCCCTGCATCTGTTCTTCCCAGAATGTTGCACTGAGTTGACTGCCCTCTCTCTGCTCTTCATAACTACTCAGTTCTTAAATTGGTGTATCGGGACTGGTGGCCAAGCTTAGCTTGTGTCAGCTACTGGAGCTCTGGCTTTTGCCCTCAAACTCCAAATTACAATCATTAAAACTAGGAATCTAGGAGTGGGGGCTGCATACAGCAGCCAGGGAGGTTCTGGGAGCAGGGCCTCTGGGCCCTGCTCCTGACTGGTAGGAGGGCCTGTGTTTGGTCCCTGGAAGGTCGGGGTTGGGTGTTGGGGGGGGGGGGGGGATGCTGAGGTCTGCAACCTTATGTGGATACAGGAAACCAAGCCGATCCAGGATAAAGAGAACTACTGTACTCCAAGCCACAAGCCAGTAACGCAGGCCCCAGAGCAGATGAAACTGTTTCCATTTCCACCTCCCAGGGAGGCCCTTGTCCCCTCCTTCTTCTCCAGTTGGTGTCAGAGGTAGGGGGTCCTAAGGCAGTGCCTGGAATCTCAGACCCTGAGCTTAGAGAAATTCCAATGGCACTTCCTCTCTCAGAATACAAGTGTCAGTCTGGTCCCAGGGAAGTGACAACCCCCAGGGCCCCTGATTTAGCATTTCTGATGAGGAGTGGGGGACAATAGGTCCCTTAGAGGAGACAGCCTAAAGCCTTTCAGGAGACCCATCTGCCCCTGGCCAGCATCCCCCCACCTCCTGCCCCTGAATTCTTGGACAAAGGCTTTATTTTTTTAACAAATGAATTTGCAATAAAAAAGGAAGAGGAATCTGTCAGACGGGGGCTGTCTTCAGCGGGCTGCCCTTGGAGCTTTGAGCCCACTGTCAGGGAGGCCTGGGAAACCAGCGTAAAGGAGAGTTCCAGGCTTGGCTGGGTCACAAAAGGGCAGCTAAGCTTGGGGGCAGGCAGGACATTGCCTTTTACCTTCTCAGATAATGGGGGAAGGGGAGCCAACTGTTCTGGGGGTTGGGGGGAGATGGGCAGCGAAACAGATTAGAGCCATCCAAAACCTATACAGGGGTGGCGGGCTGTGCCCCCTGGGTAACTAGCAGATCATGAACTCTCTACCTGCTCCAAGTGAGAGGCAGGCAGTAGTGGGAAGTGAGTCCCCTCCATCAGAAAAGAGGCCACCCAAAGATGCTATTTGGGGTCACTCAAGGCTCCTGTATCATGAAAACTCCCAATTTTCTCACTGGTGATCTAGCCTGATAACTTGACAGAGTCAAAATATAAAGATGAGCTAAGTGTGTTGGTACACAAGGTGATCACTCAGGAGGTAGAGGCAGGATTATTAGGAGTTCAAGGCCAACCTTGGGCACATAACAAATTTGGGGCCAACCTGAGTTACAATAAGACCCTGTTTCCAAACAAAACCGGTTAAGCTAGACCTGCATTTGATCTTTACTCCAAAGTGACATCTCTTCATCATGGCTTGCCTCCCCTGGGTTTTCTGCTCTGGCTCAGTGAACCCAAAGCCCATTAGTCATGTCAAAGGGTCATGGGCTCATACAGGAAACACCAGGCCAGGGTCTTACCTCAGACATTCCGACTCCTTCAGAACTTCCACCTGGGACCCAGGAACAGACATCACCTGAAAGTCTTGAAGCTGAAGAAAAATGTTATAAGAAAGATGGCCTCTCGGTTCTCTTTGATGTTAGAGGCTAAAAATCCTTTCCTCAAAAAGAAGGTTCTAGATTCTGGGTGGTGGATACTGAGATACTTCCGTCATAAATAACAGAAACAGCCAGGTGCCTGCTTCTCCCGGCTACATGAATGTTCTCATTTTACCCAGAAAGATTTCAAAGTCTGGTAGGATTCCTGTAACAGAAATCTACAAACTAAAATAAAAAGGGAAAACTAAAAAAGAAATTAAAAAAAAAATTACTTATCTTTCAGGTATGGCACACAGCCTTCATCCCAGAGTTTGGGAGGTGTGTGCGTGTGTGTGTTCATGTGTGTATGTTCATGTGTGAGTGCGTGTGTGTGTTCATGTGTGTATGTTCATGTGTGAGTGTGAGTGTGTGTGTGTTTTCATGTGTGAGTATGAGTTCATGTGTGTGTGTGTGTGTTCATGTGTGTGTGTTTGTGTGTGTGTTCATGTGTGAATGTGTGTGTTCATGTGTGCATATGTGTATGTGTGAGTGTGTTTGTGTTCTTGTGTGTGTTCATGTGTGTGTGTGCCTGTTTGTGTGCAGGGAAGGACTTAAGGAAGGAAGAGAGGACAGAAAGGAGGTCAGAGAGACTGACTGCTGGACGGATGGATGGACAGACGGACAGATGGAAGGAAAGAAGGCGGTCCTGCAGAAATATGAATCAGTTGGTAGTCTTTACAAAGGTATTGTAGGGCACTATCCTCCCAGAACAACAGACTTCATCAGACTAGCTGTGACAATTTCCAGGACATCTTGAGACTGGAGTTGTTGACATTGTCATTTTCTCAGAGGAGTGGGGGAAGGGCCACTAGAGGAAGGTGGGTAGATAGTAGAGTGCTACTCTGGTGTGTGTGAGACCGGGAGACCCCGCCATTTATCCTCAGCACCATTCTTAAACATTATTTTTTAAGACTTATTTTTATTTATATATTTATTTTGAGTCTATATGCTATGTTGTGAGGGTGTCCAGGAGACAGAAGAAGCCATTTGATTCCCTACAACGGGAACTACAGGACGTTGTATTAACTGGCATGTGTACTGGGATCTGAACTAGTCTTCTGGAAGACCAGGAAGGGCTCTTAACCATTGAGCCGTCTTTCTAGCCCTCCATTCATTATTAGTTAAGAATTTGGAATTGGGCAAGCCTGGTGGTGCACACCTTTAATCACAGCACTCAGGAGACAGAGGCAGGAGGGTCTCTGTGAGTTCAAGGCCAGCCTGGTCTACAGAGTGAGTTCCAGGACAGTACAGAGAGTCTTTATTTCAAAAACAAAACAAAAACAAACAACAAAGAGAAGTATGTGGAGTCATTCCAAAGGCACCACCCTGTGGTCTACATGAAGACACACAGAACAGTTTGAGAAGCTCTTATCAGCAAGTACTTCAGCCAGCTCGGGAATGGTACAAGAGCTCGCTTCAGGACTTCAGAGAAAACTAAAAGGCCACGCACGTATACTGCACAGGCAGGTAAACATGGCAGCCATCATAATAGGACATACAGGACTAGGTGGGCAGCTTCTCCTACAAAGATACATAGGCTCTTTAGATATTTGAAGAAAAAAAAAAGAAGAAGAAGAAGAAGAAGAACCATTCAACCACCCAGTAAAGGAGCCCACATTTCCGCCAGGACTCACCCACTCCATCTAACCACTCACTTTTGTCTTCTGCCCGTGGACTAAACAGTGCAAGGCCAGAGTCAAGCAGAAAGAATGGCAGGGTGGGCCTAGAGGCTCATCTGAACATGTATGTCCACCAGTCTCCGTGTGTGCATGCGTGCGTGCACATGTGTATCTGTGTGTATCTCTGTGTGTGTGTGTGTCTGTGTGTATCTGTGTGTGTCTGTATGTCTCTCTGTGTGTATGTGTGTCTATATGTCTGTATATGCATGTATATATCTGTGTGTGTGTGTGTCTGTATGTCTGTGTGTCTATATGTGTCTTTGTGTGTCTCTCTGTGTCTATGTGTCTATGTACGTCTATGTGTGTGTTTGTGTGTCTGAATGTCTTGTGTGTCTGTGTGTCTGTGTGTATCTGTATGTCTGTATGTGTGTATCTGTGTGTGTCTGTCTGTATGTCTGTGTGTGTCTATATGTGTCTCTGTGTGTCTCTGTGTGTGTCTGTGTGTCTATATGTATCTATGTGTGTGTCTGTGTGTCTGAATGTCTTGTGTGTCTGTGTGTCTGTGTGTATCTGTATGTCTGTATGTGTGTATCTGTGTGTGTCTATGTGTCTATGTGTGTCTCTGTGTGTGTCTGTGTGTCTGTATGTCTGTGTGTGTCTGTGAATTTGTATGTCTGTGTGTGTGGTGTGTGTATGTCTCTGTGTATGGGTGGGGCTGTAGGTCAGAGGACAATTCTAAGTGTTTTCCTATCGCTCTCCAGATTATTTTTGAGACTGGGTCTCTCACTGAATCTGAAGCTTGTGAATTCAACCAAACTGATTGATTGGTCAGTGAGCACCAGAGATCCTCCTGTCTCTGCTTTCTCATACCAGGGTTACAGGTGTACATGGCCACACTGAACTTTTGACATGGTTGCTGGGATCCAAACAAAAGTCCTCTTCCTTATGTAACACTTTACACAATGAGTCAATCCCCACACTCAGGTCCCACTATTTGACTAAAGACTCTGGCTTTCCTTGACTTTGCTCAAGCCTTGGACCTTAACACTTCACCCTCAGTCAAGTTGACCCCATATCCTGTGACCCTTCTCACTCCTTCCTGAGCCCCAGTTTCTTGCTGCTGGGTCACCTGGCACCAAGATGGTATTCCTTCCATACACCCTCCCTGAGGACCTTACATCCTGAGTCTGAGATGCAAAGATCTCTGTTTATTAGATGAATCAGAAATCCAGGGGGCAGTGTCAACTCCTTAGTGCCAACCCAGCCTCCCGGTTACATAGACACTTACCCACAAGGCCATCTGGCAAGGGCCTAGCACTTCAAGGATGGCCAAGCCCTGGAGGCTCAGACACCGGCTTCCAGCGGTGCCCCCTGCAAGCTGGTGCTGGTGTTGCAGGAGAATTGGTAGGTGTGTCTGGTGCCCACAGGGAGGTATGGCCCCACTGTCCCCGGAACCAGATGGAGGGAGCAATGTCACCTTAGCAAATGTCACTCAGCATCGTTCGCACTTCCCCTTCCCAGGTGGGACCTAAGAGGCTAGCCTGGCTTGGAGAAGCCAGGAAGCAGCAGACACCCATGAATGGCTCAGAAAACAGACTCACAGAAAATACTTAGTAAATTAAGCAAGGCTTTTCTGAGTTAAGCTCTCATCTTTTAGGATATGTGCACACACGTGCATGTGTCTGTGTGCATGCACATGTGTGTGGAAGCCAGAGAACACCACAGCTGTTATTCCTCAGGCACCTCACTTGTGTTCTGACACGATCATTTACAGGCCTGGAGCCCCTTGATTCAGCTGGGCTGGTGGCTCACGAGCCCCAGGGGTTGCAAGTGTGAACCACTACACCTGAACTTTCTAAATGTGGATTCTGGCAACTGGACCTCGGTCCTCACGGTCCTCACGTCTGCTTGATAAGCACTTTACTGACTGAGCCATCTCCCTGCCAGTCCCTCCTCCAGGAAGTACTCTCGCTTTCACTATTTTACAGAAACTTAATCTGAGACTGAAAGTAGTTAACAAACTTAGCAAAGGGCACATTCAGACTTCTGCAGTCTGGAGCCAGTGAGATGGTGGCAGGGAAAGGCCCTTGCCACCAAGCCTGAATCCCTGTGACCCACAGGTAAAAGGAAAGAACTGACTCTCTGAAGTTGTCCTCTGACCTCTACACAGATATCATGGCACAGGAACATGCATGCACCACCCCGGCACACACACACACACATGCATGCACACACACATGCATGCACACACAGAGAGAGAGACACACACACACATGCATGCACACACACATGCATGCACACACAGAGAGAGAGACACGCACACACATGCACACACACATGCACGCACGCACGCACATCTTTGGCAGCCTGGATCCTCCTCTACAACCTCCATAATCATAAAGTATGAACAGGCTTTTGGCTCTGTCTTATTGGCAGCCAGCCTGGATGGGGAAGACTTGTTGGCATAAAGAGGAATTGCTGGAGGGGAGGGGTGTGAGGAACAGAGATGTCTGTAATTTTCCAAGCCTGTCTTCAACCTGACAGAGAACATGTCATAGTTCAATGTCACCACATCACTGCCACACCAGGTCCCCAGGATGCTTCTCTCTTTCACCAATTAGTTCCAATTTCTTTGGGTATGCTCCACCCCCAAAGACAGTTATCTATCTGCGAACTCCAAGAGAGAAGAGCATGGTTGGGGGCTGGGACTGCCTGCCTTTCTGGTGTGTGGGTGGCTTGGCTGTCCTCCCACTGGTTGGGAACACAACCAAGTTCCTATGGGACTGTTCCCCACCCCACCCTTCAGCTCTGCCATCCTCCACAGCCCCCTTGCTCTGGCTCTGGCTCAATGGCCTGAGACTCCTGGTAGAGGTGTGACTCTGTGTCCCTAGGAGATGCAACTCACTTTCGCAGGCAGCCATGCAGGATGCTGCCTCCTGTCCATCCTGTGAGTCTGCAATTTCTGAAAGCACAACCAGATAGAACCAGCACAAGATGAGAACGAGGAGATGGGAACAAGGGATGCTCTCCAACCTCCTACAGGTCTAAGGGTTTGCCATACCCCTTGGCCCACTTGCCCTTCCCCAGTTTGAACCAGTATCAATGCCTCTGATGGCTCAAGCAGGTTCAAGATGGTTCAATGAATAAGAATACTTGCTCCCAAGAAGCCCTGTCTCAAAAAACAAAAAACAAAAAACAAAAAAACAAAAAACAAAAAAACAAAAAAGAAAAAGAAAGAAAATAATTTTTTTGCTGTTTTGAAACACAGCCTAGTATGTGGTCCAGGCTGGTCCTGACTCCTTCAGCCTTCTAAGTGTTGGGATTACAGATGTCCATTGCCACACCCAACCATTGTGGTTTTTCAGTTGATTTTGTAGTTTTGTATGCCGGGGAGTGAGTTTGCTGGGGACAAAACCCAGGGCCTCATGCATGCCAGTCAAGAACTCTACAAGTGAGTCCCCCGCACCTCCCTTTTAAAGGCATTATTACAGTGGCATGAATATAACATAGTATGCACAGACACTCAGCTCTTTTCTGTGCACAAGCCCTGCCTCCTGCTTATCCATGACTGACAGCGTGTCCATGTTTCCCTGCAAAGCCAGCCTGGGAACACCTTGACCTTCTAGAAAGGGCACATGTTCTAAGAGCCCTTCCCATTTCTCAGGCACTTAAAAAAACAAACAAACAAACAAACAACTACAACCATAACCATACTGTCATTTCACAAAAATGTTTCAAAGAACAAAGATCATTTGGTAACAAATCCATAAAAAGTAACCGAAAAGGTGAGGGCACGACAGGCAAAAGGCTTCACCTGGGTTCTGCATCTTATTTATTTTACATTTTCATTCATGTGTGTATTTGCTTGTATGTGCATGTGTATACATGTGTATATATGTGTGTGTGTAAATGTGTGTATGTGTGTCTGTATTATGTGTGCATGTGTATGCATGTGTGTGCATGTGTATATGTGTGTGTATATGCGTGTGCATACATGTGTGTGCACAGTATTTTATGTGCTCGTGTGTGTGCTTGTGTGTGCATGTGTGCACATGTATGTGAGTGTGTTTGAGTATGCACACTTGTGCACACAGGCACCTATACTACAACACATGTAGAGGCCAGAGGATAACTGGCTAGAAGCAATTCACACATGTACCATATATGTCCTGGATCAAACAGACTGTCTGGCTTAGTGGCAAGAACCTTTCCCCTCTGATACAGCTCGCTGGCCCCATTTACTTATTTGGAACAGGGTCTTGCTATGTAGCCCAAGCTGGCCTGAAACTTGTAGTCCTCCAGCCCCAATGTGTGTACTCCAGCTTGCCTGGTTCACACTCACTCACTTCTGAGAAGAGGTTTGTAATGGACCTTGTGTGTTCTGCAGCCAGGAAGGGAAAGGCCTCTTGTTTCCATGGTCACGTGGATCCACCTCTCTCCATTCGTGAAGCCAGCTAACAAGGGTTCACTGAATCCCCAAAGGAGGAAGCCACAAATGGAGATGGCCGCCCTGGCACCCCACACCCCACTGATAGGTCACCCCAGGCTATTGCATGCTTGGACCCTCACTGGTGTATGAGAAAATTTAAGTAATTGAAACAAAAATCTGATACTTAATTCAGATACGAAAACATTGTGGAACGTGTTGGAAACCACAGCGCCTGCCCCATCTAAAGACATCAATTTTTTCCAATGAACTTTAGCGTTCCAGTTGAAACAACTAGAAAGGCATGGAGCACACACCTGTAATCTCAGCACAGGGAGGTGGATGCAGGTTAGGAGTCCAAGGCTCTAGAACCCGACTACACACTGGGCTATATGACACCTTGTCTCAAAAAAACAAAAGTTGAAGCAGGGCGGTGGTGGTGCACGCCTTTGACCCCAGCACTTGGGAGGCAGAGGCAGGTGGATTTCTGAGTTCGAGGCCACCCTGGTCTACAGAGTGAGGACAGCCAGGGCTACACAGAGAAACCCTGTCTCGGAAAAAACCAAAACAATCCCCCACACACACAAAAAAAGTTGAAAAATCACCAAATGGAAAATGCATACTAGATTTCAAAGGACGGAGGCATAGACATTAGATGCGTTCTATGTTTATCTTGAAAATCTTGGGTTTAAAAACTTATGAAAATTAATGCTACCTACTTTCACATTTTAAAAATGCTAAATTGGGAAAGTTAACATTCCACAGTCAGGAAACATATGCACGTCCATCTCAGCGTCCTCCAGAAAGTCACCCAAGCTTGGGAAAGTTTCTACAGGACCCCTGACGCCAGCCTCCCAGTCCCTCCCCCAGGGTTCAGATCAAGTCTCCAGCAGCTTCTGCAGGCCCTACCTTACCTGCTTCAAGAAGGCAGAAGAGGGAAGGAGGGAGTTGGGGAGAATTCACCTCTAAGTTTAGCTCTGCTCTTCCCAGTGAAGCAAAGGGGGATGGTCAGAGGGACAAAGAGGCATCTGGAGGGAACCTGACTCTTGCGGATCAAGGTGGGTCCTCTCTCCATGCCACTTAAAGAGCAGCATAATTACTTACTGCCTGAGGTCACTCCTGCCTGTGCCCAGAGCAGGACCAGCACCAGGAGCCCCATGGATGCCAGTATCAGTATCCTCATCCTCAAGGAACAGGAGAGCCCACAAACCACAACTCACTCCCTAGAGGAGCCGGCTCAGCTCTCCCCTGACCAAGACAGAGGGAGTGGGGTGGTGGGGCATAGAACAGCCAATCAGAAGCCTTGTGGTGACACTACCAGCTCCCTGGGAAGGGATAGGAGGGGGCTTGAGATCACTGAGAGAAAAACTCTGTTTTGCCTTGGGGGAAAGCAAAGGCTTTTGTCTCCTAGGAACTAGCGAGGTCTCAAGGCAGTTCGCACTGTGAGGGTCTGCTGCTGTTTTAATGTGCGCGTGTGTGCCATATGGAGTTTGGGGACTCAGCACAGGCTTTGCACCAAGCTCCATTATCGGCTGAGTTATCCTACTGGCCCTGCGGTTTTTTGCTTGCTTGTTTTGTAATCTAACACATTAAGATATAAAAATGCCTATCTTCATGCATGTAATTCAGTGGCCTTGTGGACATCGAAGCTACTGAGATACCACCTGATAGGCCCTTGGATTAGCTGAACCCTGCTGGAGGGAACAGGGTGACCATGAGGACAGATCTATAAGGCCTTGGGGACAGTGCTGTCCCAGAGGACAGGAAAGGCAGAACTGCTCGCATCTACCTTATACTCCCCAAGCTAGCCTCAGTTTCCCTCACTCCAGAGCTCCCTCCAACTGAGTCTTTTTTCTTTTACTTCTTTTTTTTTTTTTTTTTTTTTTGAGCTCCAGTTCCCATCTCCCCCATGGCAAATGAAGTCTTTGTGAACCACCATTCAAAGTGGGCAGCTCAAGGCTAGAGGAGTGGCTCAGTGGGTAAGGTGCTCACCGATGGGTAAAGTGGGTAAGCTGAGGACCCAACTCCCAGTCACATGAAAGCCAGGCACATGGCTCACACCTAGAACCATAGCGCTGGAGAGGGGTATTCTCAGATCGGGCTGGCTGGTCTATGGGCTAGCCTAAGGTAGTGAATTCCAGATTTAGTAAGAAACTCAGTCTCAAAAACTAAGGGGTCTGGAAAAAGTCCAGATCCCTACACCCATGTTGGGCAGCTCACAATTGCCTGTGAGTCTAACTTCAGGAGATCGAAGCCCTCTTGGCCACTGCACACATCTCTCTCTCTCTCTCTCTCTCTCTCTCTCTCTCTCTCTCTCTCTCTCTCTCACACACACACACACACACACACACACACACACGCACAAATAAAAACTTAGAAAGAGAACAAGTGATATCCGATGTCCCCATCTGGGGGGACAGCTATAAGGACACAAGTCCATATGTACACATGTGTGCATGCACACACAGACATATTCACACAAAGAAATGCTGTGCACAATGTGCCTGCATCTTTCTAAGAATATATTTTCTCTGTTCTGGGGACAGAAGCCAGGGCCTTGCCCGTGCGAGCCAAGTGCTCACTGCACACCCCCAGCCCTAGTCTGACACTATTTCACACTAACTTTATTTTTGTATTTCTTTTTAAAGATTATTTATTATTTTGTATGTGTGTGTATATGTGTGTTCTTGAGTGCAACACCCAAATACACACGTGTATAGTACATGTGTGGGTATCTGCAGAACACAGAAATTAGTGCCAACTTTCTTGGAGCTGTAGTTTTGGGCAGTCGTGAGCCACCCAGAGTAGGTGCTGGGAACCACACCTTGCCCTCTGTAAGGGCAGTGAGCACTCCTGACTGCTGAACCCTCTCTCTACCTCCTGGCTTTGTTGTTTTGTTTTGATTTTCATTTTTTCCCAAGACAGTATCCTTGTTCACAATTTTAGGTTCATGGAAAAAATAAAGGATAGTCAGGGGCTTCCCATCCTCCTGCCTCATACGTCCAGCCTGCCCACACTCCACAGCCCACACCACGGAGCTCCCGGTGCTAAGAGCCATGGACCTACCAGTGGCTCACAAGAAGTCCGCTTCTGAACATGATGGTACAGGCCTACTGTCTCAGATGCAAGAGGCTGAGGCAGGGGGATCAAAATATCCTGGGAGATATTTTCTGTGTTCTTTCTCTGTCTCTCTGTCTCTGTCTCTCTGTCTCTGTCTCTCTGTCTCTCTGTGTGTCTGTCACTCTCTCTCCCCCTCCCTCTGTGCATGCCTGTGTGTTTGTGTGTTGAGAAAGGGTCTTATGTAGCCCAGGCTGACCCAGAAAGTCAGAGCCTCCTGCCTTCCATCCCCCAAATGCTAGGATTGTGGGTGCACATCATGGTGTACTGCTCAGACAGTGCTGGGAATTGAGCTCGATGATTCCCAGGCAAGCAAGCACGCTGCCCACTGGGCCACATCCCTGAGTTCTTGTGCAGACAGGGACATCCCGCGGGAGAGGAAAAGCCGCCAGTAGAGGGCCCTCCAGCTGTGGGAGCCTGGCGGCCCTGTCTTACGAAATGCTGCCATCTGTTATCATTGAGATGAAAAGGGCAGGGAGACTGTCCCCTATTCATCCTGAGAAGGCAGGGAGGAGAGAGGGGATGACTCCTCTCTGTTGACTGCTCAATGCTCTGTGTGACCATTTGAAAACCATTTTCTTTCTTTTTATTTTCTTTCTTTTTTGTTTTTGGTTTTCGTTTGTTTTTTGTTTTTGTTTTTGTTTTTGTTTTTGTTTTGTTTTGTTTTGTTTTGTTTTTTTGAGACAGGGTCTCTGTGTAACAGCCCTGGCTGTCCTAGAGCTCACTCTGTAGACCAGGTTGGTCCCAAACCCACAGAGATCCCCCGGCCTCTGCCCCCACCCCACCCCCAAGTACTGGGATTAAAGGTGTGCACCACCACTGCCACAAGTTTCTTGATCTCTCTGGGTTCATTAACTCCATGGCAAAAACCAAAGGGCTGAAAATGATAAGCAAAGTGTTTCCTCCCTGTGTTCAGATGAAGAACCAAGGCCAGAGAGGAGTCAGATGCAGGAGCTGTCATGTGATGAGCTTAGCATGGCCCAGACATGGGAGACAGATGGTGCAGTCATCAGACACAGTAGACCAGCATCCTGTCCACAGGAGAGGGCCGAGATTTACACAAAAGCAATACAAATCAAAGCAAACAACTGTGTGTTCCTATACAAGCATACATCTATCTTAGGTTCCAGCATGTCACTTGTAAGCATTTACCCACGAGAGGAGAAAGCACACAAGGGGCCAGCCACATGACCCAGCTTATAAAGATGCCTGCCACCAAACCTGATAATCTGAGTTCAATCCCCAGGACCCAAACAATGGAAGGAAAGAAGTGACTCTTGTACTCTGACCTTTACATGACATGTACACCATGGTACACGAGTGCCTACACATTCACACACCCAATAAATAAATGGGGGGGAGGACACACAGCTTCACTCTGTATAGATGTTCATAGCTGCTTTTTTTTTTTTAACTCAGAATTAGAAACAACACAAACAAACAGCACTCAAAAAGTAACTGGATAGACAAGTTGGGGTATTCCATGAAGTGGAATACTATACAACAATGAAAAGTGCAAGATCTAAGGGCTGACATCATAGTCCACAATCTCTGGAAGGTCTCACCTGGACCTGCATCAGTAACTTAACTCTGAGCATTGCGGTTTTTTCCTCTGTTAATTAGGGAAGGAGACACTTGACAAACAGCTGCAGTGTGTAGCCCGCCCACACTGTCATTACTGCTGTGTGATGTGGGGTGCTGGAAAAACCCTTAATGACGGGCTGACACCCACAAACATACTAGTGGACTCTTACTCATTGTCAGCTGATATACTTTCCCAATCAGAGGTCAAGTTCCTGATCTGCTGCAACCAGGACCTCAAGCAGGCTGGGAGAGGGCACACAAAGCTGACCCTGAAGAGCAGCAGACAGGAAGACAAACTCACAGCCTGTGACTCCTTTCGGCAATGCAGACTGAGAGAAGCACCGCCTTCTCCTCCTCCTCCCCCTCCTTCTCCTCTTCCTCGTCTCCCTCTTCCTCCTCTTCCTCTTCCTCCTCTTCTTCTTCCTCCTTTTCCTCCTCCTTTTCCTCCTCCTCCTCCTCCTCCTCTTCTTCTTCTTCCTCCTCCTCTGTCTCTATGGAGCACTTCCAGGTGTCCAGTCCTCTTGGTGTTGAGGGCTCTTGGTATTACATGGGGAGAGATCTAGGCATGGACAGTCACCAAGTGCTGAGTGCCAGTCAGGAGAAAGGTCTAGAGAAGTCACTCATTCCTCCATTCAAAGGCCTCTGCAGGAGCATGTGAAGAGGATGAGTTGCTTAAGACTCTTGCCTCCTTCCTGACGCTGAAGTCTTTCCAAAGAGCACGAACTGCCAGGCTGATCCTTGACTGCATCTTTTCACTGTCCCAGGCTGTGCACTCTGACTGCAAGAAGTCACCTGCGTGGTGTGCTCAGGCTCGGAAAGCAGCGTGTGGTTTCTATCCAAAGCCCCACTGTCTTTCCCCAGGAGTGGCCTCCTCAGCTGTGCTGCAGGGCTCTGGATGAGACTACTCAGGGCCCCCATGGGGTCCTAGGAGGAGCATGTGCACAGCGCATGTGCTAGCACAGCCACACTGGATAACTGGAGGGCTCTTTTTTGTTTCTGAGATGGGATCTTGTAGGACCATGAAAGGCAGCCTGATTTCTGGTTGAGGTAGGTTTGAAACCCCAGTGACCCAGCAGGTGATTCCTCAGGTTCCCTCAGGGAGGGTAGGCGTTGGCCACACTCCCAGACTCCAGGCTCCTGACACAAGGCCGCAGCCCTACATTGAGTTGGGTCTGTCAGTCACCTAGGGCAACGCCCACTAGCCCCCCTGCAGGTAGAAGCCATGGAGCCTCAAGACTGATCTCCATATTAATGAGATACCTAAAGGCCAAAGGGGCATAGCCAATTAAACATTCCTTCCCAGACCCTCCTCCTGGCAAAAGGTATTTAACCTCAGGCCCGCCCTGAGGAAACTGGGGTATGGTTTATCATCTACTTTCTGCCATGACAATAAACATCATCTTAAGACCATAAACTGTTTTTTTTTCTTTGGGACCTGCCATGAGGAACAGTGGAGAAGGTTTTCGCCTACAGAGCCATTGTCTAATCTCCTGTAGAAGACTTCTCTGTGTTCCCAGCCACAGAGACCACCAACCCAAGCAAGCGAGCCAAGCCAGCCGTGACTAAGAACTCTCATCCCGGCAGGACACAGCTGGAGTCTCTTTCCCTTTCTCCCCCTTTTAGCTGCAGGCCGATCCAGCCCATCTGCCCCCACTTCGTTCTCAGCCCTTCCGAGTCCCCCCAGCAGTGCCTGGGGGCCCAAGAGCCTGAGAACCAGATGAGCTAGCTCCGGCTCTCTGTGGGACCTCAGACTACGCTCCCCACCCGAGTGTGGTTCTGTGGCTTCACATAGCCAATGCCCACCGGACACCAGCGTGGGGAGAACACAGCAAACTACCTGCGCCTCTGCTTCTCCCTAACCCCCTTGAGGGGGCAGACGCAGGACCCACAATTCAACCCAACAGGCCCCGCTAGCCTGAAAATCCTGATCTTTCTGCCTCCACCTCTGGCAAGCAGGATCATAGGTGTGCCTCACCAAGCCTCGCTTGACCAGCTTGTTAATTATAACGTTCCATCTGCAAATGTGCCCACCCACCCACCCACCACCCAGAATTTTTAAAGAATATAATAAGAAAGGCGCTAAACTATATAGGGTCAGGCTTACTAGACACTGCTTGCCTAGCGTGCGTGAAGCTCTGGGTTCTGTGCCCAGCACTGGGTAAAGAAGGATAGTGAGCATGCCTGGAATTGCAGCACCAGGGAGGTGGAGGCTTAGGTTATCCTCTTCAATGTAGTGAATCTGAAGACAGCTGTGGCTGCACGAGACCCGCTCGAAACAAACAAACAGAGCACTGTGAAGCCATCATTTACTATCAAATGGAGTGTGTATATTCATTTACTTCTGGGCAGCACATACACAGAGTAGCAGGCTCTAAAAGCACACTCCTGTCAAAGACAGAGAGATAGCCACTAACTAACACCTGAGCCAATACATAAGGCTCACCCAGACTGGAGCACTACGCAGCAACAGAAAGGAAGAAAGCAATGTTACAACACACATTAACCTCAAAAATGTTAAGAAATCAGGACACACACAGGTATCATATGACTGTTTACATGAAATATCCTGAGTAAGTCTACAGGGACAAGAAACAGATTGGCTGTGGGTGCCGTGAAAGGTAGCTTGGTCCACGGTTGAGCTGAGGCTTGAAACCCCGGAAATCCTGAAGGGACGGTAGGCATTTTATCTGATTCCCAGGCACCAGGTCCCTGCCACTAGCCGCAGCCCCCCATAGATTTGTGGCCATCAGTCACGTAAGAGCAACGCCCCAAGCCCCTCCACTTGTAGAGGATGTGACCTGTGGTCATGTAGGCTCAAGACAGATCTCCATTTTGATGAGGTACCTAAAGGCCTGGAGGGCTTAGCCTATAAGCTTTCCTTCCCAGACACTCCTCCCTGCAAAAGGTATTTAACCTCAGGCCCATCCTGAGAAGTGTGGTGTGGTTTCCATGGGGAGCAGTGGAGAAGGTCTTTGCCTATAGATCCACTGCCTAATCTCCTGTAGGCCTCTCTGTGCTCCTAGCCACGGCTGCCACCAAGCTCAAGCCGGAAGAGACTCTCCCTGTGCAGAACTAGTCGGAATATTCCCCCTTTCCCCCCAGCCTCAGGCTAGATCCAGCCCGTGGGCCCCACTCTGTTCTCAGCTCTTCCGCAGCTCCCAGGGGCGCCTGGGTGCACAAGAGCCTGAGAACCAAACACCCCCCTGCCGGCCTCCTCAAAGGCCCAGGGACCCCCGAGCCAGCTCTGGCTGTCCCATACTTCAGAGTGAGGTTCCGTACCCCTAGAGCGGTGCGACAGCGTGGGGTAAGGGCAGTCAACTTCCCATGTCCTGCCTCCCGGAGTGGCAGAGCCCCATGGTGGAGCAGACTCAGGACCCACAACCCTACAGTCACACATAACTCAAGGGCTCAAAGTTCCTTTCTGGGGGGATAAAATATTAACAACATTGCAAATATACCCAAAATCATGCATCGTGTTGAGGGGCTCGGTGGCTCACACCTGTCATTCCAGCACTTAGAAGGCAGTAGAAGAATCAGGAATTTGGGAGCAGCCTGAGCTAAGTGAGACCCTGTCTCAAAAAACCAAAATGTATCACACACTTCAGGTGAATTACATGAAGTGTGAATTAAAATCAATCTCTGTAAAGATGAAACCCCATACACACACACACACACACACACACACACACACACACACACACACACAAAGAATTCTTACCTCAGCGCTCTAGCAGGCCGCTGTTGACACTTCCTTTCTCCTTCCCCTCCGCTTCCCTCCCTTCCTTCCCTTTTGACAGGGTTTCATGTGGCCCATGACAACTCCCTATTTTCCATATAGCTAAGGAGAGCTAAGATCTTCTTTCCTCCCAAGTGCTCTGTTTACAGGCGTGGTGCTAAGACTGAAACCCAGGGCTTTGCACAGGCTGGTAAGCTCCTCACACCGCCACAACTCCACCCTCAGATCTGTTCTGTGCATTTCAGGTTGTCTTAGGCATACGGCCTCTCAGATATGCTTTCTCTTTGCTCCATACTTTTGAGGCTCACCCACACCATGGGGTGTGGGCACTTTTCCCCCCTTGTTTAGGACTTAACATGTGTTTAACCACAAGCTCAGGCCAGCCAGGGATACAGATCCTAAATGTGGGGAGATTGGCTGTGGGTTCTGCGCTTTGCTGGGGCTCTAGAGTGATTTTTGTGCCTAGTCGGCACTGAGAGCAATGATGGAAGAGTGTGTGTGTGTGTGTGTGTGTGTGTGTGTGTGTGTGTGTGTGTTTTAACCACAGCTGGTGTGAGACTATTGGGTGGAGACCAAGGAGGGCGCCAAACATCCTACAGCTCACAGCCCCCACCTCCAACAACAGAACAGAAGGATGTGACCAGTGCCATAATGTATTCTAATTAGCCCTGGGTGAATTTTAGACCCGAAGTCCCTCTGCTGTGAACAGTTCCCACATCGCTACCCAGCATGCACAGCCTCCTCAAGCCCCCTTGCTTTATTTGTAAGTGCCACCGAAGGCTGCCTTTCTTTCTGGGTTCTTGGCAGGAGTGAAGGCATCTCAGTGAGCATTTACAAGCGAGACTGTCGTCGTCGTCTTCATAAAGAAGTAGGGGGACATGATGGTGTTATTTTTGGACACCTTTTTACTACGTTTAGTTATTGTATTTGTGAGTTTGTGCCATGGTGCATGTGTGGAGCTCAGAGGACAACTTGTAGGAGGAGTTAAGCCCTCCTTCTACCATAGAGGTCCAGGATATGGAACTGAGGCTGTCAGGCACAAAAGCCTCTCATGTTCAAGGCTGTGTCCTGGAACATGGCACATACCCAATCAGGGCTTACAGAATGCTCCATCCCTTGTGAAGACTATCCCAGGCCAGACAGCAGTCAATCATAGAGGGTAGGACATCACTTCAGTGGCCAAAAGAGGAGGGCACAACTGACCAAAACTGACCTAATTCTTCAGGAGGCGGTCTGAACTGTCTGCGGTAAAGCCCAATCCCGAGTCAGTACGTTATCCTCATGTTGGGCTGGAGAGAGAGCTCAGCTCCTTCGATGATGTTAAAGGAGGAAGGCTTGTTACTGTGTATTTAGGCATTTCCTCTTCTAATTACCAAAACAATACAATGAAAGTGTTTCTGTGATAGCCAGCCCACACTGGTCAAGTCGCTAGAGGGGTTTGGGGTCCCCCAGGCTCCATGTACAAATGCTGCCGAGACATTCACCTGGCCCAGCGAATCTTTCCCATTGTCTTGCCCTGGCTGGGACTCCAGGCAAGACTGAATGGCTGAAAGTAGGGAAAGCCAGGCAGGAGCCTGCTTGGGCATCCTTCAGTGCCCGTGTCAGTAAGGGATCTTAGCAGCTTCTCTCAAGGGGCTTGGCCTTCAGACTCTGAGCAGACATCCCTGTACAGCCCTCTTCATAGAGATAGAAAGACACACACAAACACACTCACAACTGTCTTAGGTGGAGTCCTGCATTGACTCACTGCTGCCAGGCACAGGGCAAGCTGCGCACAAAACGAGAGAGCACAACCTTAGAACAGCAGCAGAGGAAAGAACCAAATCAACCACACAGTGACACGGGATGCACCCTGTCATTATGCTCCAGTGGCCACAAACAGCTGATCCTAGGCTGGCAGCTGGTAGCTGGCCATTTCACTGTCATCAGGCCTCTAGCTGGCCATTTCACTGTCATCAGGCTTCTCTCTCTCTCTCTCTCTCTCTCTCTCTCTCTCTCTCTCTCTCTCTCCACACACACACACACACACACACACACACACACACACACACACAAGCCCCCAAAGCACAGGGCTACACTGTCCACTTTTAAAAAGCTTATATAACAGGCCCCCACTCCAGCCACACCCAAACCCCTACAAGCACAAACTCAAGAAGACACACAAAAGACCCTTCAGCCAGATGCACATTCTTGACTGTCTTAGAATGAAGCCTATGGAAGGAAGGCCAATCCCCAGCTACCACCTCCCATTTGGCATGGGACAAGCATTCTTCTTACTGTTTAATTTCAGACACGAACACAAAATGCAAATTACAGCTTAGGAAAGCAGCCTCAAGTCCCCTTGCCCCCCAGTAGTCCTTCCGTGTGCCCTCTTCTGCATTCTGAAGTCTTTCTAGTGGTAGTGCCTTTTCATCCCAGTGCTGGGGTTGGGGGAGGGGAGATAGGGTGAAGGCACCTCTGGAGTTCCCTGTCTGTCTGAACTGTGTACCCTGACCTGGTTCCAAACCAAAACAGCAGAAAAACCAATGGCCAAATCAAGGGCTTGAGACGTCACAACGTTACTAAAATTCCTTCCAGTAAGGAGGTAAGCAAATTCTACCTCTTTCCTCCCAAGGTTGAAATGACAAATCCAGGCCAAGTTCTGCTCAAGTTCACTCAGGGCATGAATGATTTTACTGGGACTCCTTATAGAACGTAGGGAAGGGGTTTGTTGCCAGGGTGTGATGCTCCTTCTCCGTAAAGTTGCAAAGGAAAGTCATTACCAAGCAGGAGTGAGGTTTTCCCCACAGCCACACTGGCGATGTCTCTCCCCTAGTCTTCTTGGCTCTCCAGGCCTTCCGGAGGCTACATGCAGACAGGGAGTGCCTGGAATCAGGTGGGTCTTTGGGTACACAGTCAAGAAGCCCAACAAGGATGACCTCTTGCAAATAGGTGCAGCTGAACTCCCTAGGAGGGCAGTTGTTTGACCTATTCCTGTACCTAGGGTGGGAGAGGCCATGGGTTCTATCCCTAGCAGTAAAGAACAGGCAGGAAGGAGTGAGGAAATGGCAGTCAGGTGAGGAGGCTGGGAGAAAGAGGCTTTCACACCCAAGAGCAGAAAGCTACTGAAGGCCAGTCACTTCCTGTGAACCCTCAACATGGCATCCCGTATTGCCCTCCCAGCTTCTCTACCAACAGGCTGACCAGGAAACATCCACCCCTCCATGTATTGGAGCAATAGGTACCAAGGCTAGCCATGTGCAAACTACCTTCTTGGAGAGTCTGTATAGAGTCCCCACACAGCCTCCATCCTGTTTGGGGGTGTGGTAGGAGGAAGCCTAGGATGTGTGTTGACTGTTAGCCAGCTAGCGGAGTCTGCCTAGGTAGATCTGTGGACTTCAGGGGCCAGCTAGCCTAGCTTACTGTCTACCTCCAAGAAGCAATAGCAGGAGTCTAAATTCACACCTGGCATTTAACTCCATGTAATATATATCTTGAAGTCCTGACACAGGGCCTTTGTTTAGAAGACTCTGCATGTGTAATGAATACCAGCTTGAGATCAGTTACACATCACAATGACAGGCAAACTTCTAACTGCACAGCCTTGAACTTGACCAAATGAAAGAGAAACCACACAGTGGAGACCTCATACCCCATGAGCAGCGATTTCACAAGAACACAAATAAGGGTTTCGGTGCAATATAAACCACAACTAAATGACTTGATTCCCCACACCTTTCAACTTGAAGCTGTCACCACAGGTAGGAGAAAGGGGTGGCAGCCACGCTTCGGGCTTGGCACCCCGTCTCCTAGCATCTCATAGTCACGCCGGGCCAAGGAACAAGGAGGTTTTGTTCAGAGAATGAATGAGGACAGCTTTTCTTCTTGGTGTTTTATTAAAGCTTGAAAGCCGTGGCCTGCTGCCATCAATGACGACTATGGGCTCCCGACAGCCAAACCTTCAAATGCAACTCGTTAGCAACGGTCATCTTGCTATGGCTGAAGCCTGAGGTGTAGGTCTCGAAGGATTTTCTAGTGTAACAGAGCAACTTAAGATTCTTTGGGTAACGCCTGGAAACACAACACAAGGCCTTTCTTCATAACAGGTGAACTGAAGCGTTCACCTAGTGATCAAAGATTTTATTTGTTTAAAAGCAGATAGCATCAAAGTCATGTATGGTACCCATAATTCACTGCAAAAATTATGGTGAGTACTTCTGGATCATTGTATGAACAGCTCCGTCAATGGCTAGGCTGTATCTTAACCAATATGCAGACTTCTGTTCCAGGTCAGGCTGACTTCATACACTGATATTTGCAGCAGGTCCTGTGTAGGTTTAGGCTGGAGTCAGGACCTCCTGAGAAACTGGCCAGACTGTGTCAATATTATAAATGACAGAGTGGCCACCCTAGAAAGGCCCTGGACTTGTCTTTGGCATCCTTCTACCAGGTCAGTTGATGTTGGAGACCATGATGACTGTACCACACAAGCTCATCTCTAAAAAATGAAATCATGCTTCAGGGAGCTCCAGCAGCCAATCTCTTGGCACTGAAGCATGAGCTCAAATAGGGGTTCCCTGACTCCCCCAAAGAGTCCCCATAGACACAAGGTTTTCTAAACCACACCAAACCTATATAGGCAGTCGATGAAATTACCTGTTTGTTTTTCTGTCAAAGAAAAACAGAACAAAAAGCCCAATTGGTGCAAGGGCACTTGTTGAAAGCCCTGGGTATTTGAGAGGCAAAGACTGAGGATCGCCTGGGAGTTCAAGGCTGGCCTAGGCAACAAGCTGGTCTGTATATGAAAAACTAAAACAAAACCAACTAAAAACACACCAGCAAATGAAGGTTGTATCATGATTACAAAAATTATTCTAGAAATGTCTCCCTGCCAAGTAACTTCCGTATGTGTTTAAAAACAAAAGGAGTTCATGGGAGCTGTGTGAGGAAGAAGCCCCTTCACAGGACAGGGACTGAGACAGGATGGGCTGTGAGCCTTTTATTTAGTACTAGTGACCTTATCTGTATGTGACTGGTGGGTGTCAGCAGCCCTTCTGTGCACTTGGAAAAAAAAACATGAAATTAAAGTGATTCTGAGTGCCGGAGAAGCCTGCAATTACAGTGCCACAACGTCTTTAAGGCGAGGGGATGGGAAGAGATGGAACAGATCAAACCAAACAGTGAGAAATAAGGCAAACTGTGGCTTTGGGGTTTGGGACTGGTACCAGGAAGGCCCACTGAAGAAGAGGAGGCAGCCAATGGTAAATCATCGGAGGAGATGCAAATGGGGTAACAATCACAGTTAGTGGGGTAACGTGAGCAGGTGGTAAACCCTTGAAACAACACCCAAGGTCCACGTCTTCGCATGTGCAGGGCACAACTCCAGCAGCAGTTTCTGGGTTTGAAGGTTTGTTACCTTTCCGACTTTTCCCACCCCCTAAAAGACATGAAGATGGAGCCCATGAAGAGATGAGATCAAGGAAGGACCTCTTCTGGCTGTGGGGGCAAGGGTCAGGTGACTTCCGGTAGTACTTGTCTACTACCTCCCTGGCGGCTGGCTGGCCGAGTCCTACAAACGCTTGTAGGTGCCCAGGAGAGCTTTGCAGTTGGGGCAGTAATGGTCCACGTCCTGCAAGGCGTCTACGCAGAATGGGATGAAGCAGCAGCCAAGGATGCATCTGGGAGGAGAGACACAAGGAACACGTCACCAGCTGTGGAAGGAGGTCGGATGCAGCCAAGAACATGGGTTCATGCACTTGTGCTGGAACCCCCTGAAGGGCCTTTGATGGGTTGGGGGTGGAGCTAAAGGCCATCTGGAAGAATATGTCCCTGCATGCAAAAAGCTCAGAGTTTGACTCTCAATACCAGATGTACAAGCCTGTAATTCTAGCACTCAGGAGATACAGGCAGGAGAATCAGGAGTTCAAGGTCATTTTTGACTACCTGAGGGAGTTGGAGGCCAGCCTTGGATATATGAGACCCTGACTCAAAAAGGAAGGGGGAGGGTTTTTGCAAAAATAATTCTCTTAATACAGGACCACCCTGGAAACTTTAGTTGGGGCCCCAAACCCAAAACCAGTATCCTAAGTATGCCACCCAAGTACAAATGATATGTGAAATGAGATACAGCCAGGCGTGGTGGTAAACACCTGAGATCCTGTCACTAGAAAGGCAGAGGCAGGAGGATTTTGATTCAAAGCCAGCCTGGGATATACAGTTAAGACTAGAAAAGCAACAAAACACCAGTACTCAGGATGTGGCTCAGTGGGAGAGCACTTGGCCAGCATGTGGGAGAGCTGAACCCTAGCTCTGGCAGGAAAAAAAGCAAAACAAAACCAACAGGTAGGAGGAGCATTCTGGGACTGTCGCACAAACCACCACCAGCACCTCATAAACCGGACACAGTGGTATGGGGCTGGAATCCCAGCACTAGAGAGGTAGAGAGGCAGGGCATCAGTTCAAGGACACCTTGGGTATGTGGTGACTTCAGAGTGAGCCTGAGCTACATTAAACCCTATATAAAAGGAAGAGGAGGAGGAAGTAGCAGCCATCATCAGCTTAGATAAGGACTGGCAAACTGGCTTGTAAAGAAGTCACACAGGCCTCCCTGGTTGACAGAGAGTCCCAGGACAGCCAGGGCTACACAAAAGAAACCTTGTCTTGAGGGAAAAAAGAAGGGAACAGAGTTCATGTTAGATGCCCATGGCCTGTGTTTCGCCTGCTCAGCTGACCTGCTGCCTAGCTGTATAAACATGAAACAACGAGCCAGCAGCGTCCAGTCAAACTTAAACAGGAGTGGGCTGGAGTTAACTTGGGGACAAAGCTGTCTTCAGAGTTCTAGTGACCAGGAAACCAACTTCCCCAGATGACCCCTCTTAACAGTCACCTTCTGCACATGGGTAGGACTTCCTACAAACATCATAAAACCCAAACACTGCTGGTTGCTGCCTGCTCCACACCCCCACCCCCACCCCACCCCTGTGAGGCCCCTGCAACCCCAAACACTCATTGTGTATGGTTAGAGTTCATTCTAACCATACACGCAGAAGACAGAGAAGTGGGACTCCCGACTCAAAAAAACCTAAAACCTAAAATGTTGGGAATAAAAGGGACAGAAAGCCAGCCTCGACTTCAGAAGTTGGCTCACAAGAGGCTGACCTTGTACTACCCCACTCCAGTTTCAAAGATAAAGATAGTTTTAATATTAATATTGCAAAGCAATGAAATCTCCCTCCTCCCTTTCTTCTGAGACAGGATCTCACTACGTAAGCCAGGATGGCCTGGAATGCCCTATATAGATCAGACTGGCCTTGAACTCATAAAGATCTGCCTGCCTGTGCCACAACAGGCTGCTTTGTTTTGTGTGTGTGTGTGTGGGGGGGGGGGTGTCCATCTTACTGTGTAACCCAAGCTGGCCTTGAACTTGCATCTTCTTGTTTTGTCTTCCAAGACTAGGGTGACAGATGTGCACCATCAGGCTGGCAGCACTTTGTGGTACTGGAGATGGAAACTAGGACTCACAGATGCTGGGCAAGCCTCCGCCACTCTGTACTCTGCCACATCCCCAGCAGTCATTTTCCTTTTGTTTTTGGAAATAGGGTCTAGCCCAAACCCACTATGTGGCATAGGCTGGCCTTAGTCTCAGGCATGAGAGTGCAGGCATGTACCACTACGCACAGCTTTAATTCCCTCTGTGGACACTGTCTCACTCAGCTGATCAGGCAGGCCCTGAGCCTGTGATCCTACCTCACCCCTAAGTGCTGAAACGGCAGACCTAGTTAGCAGTGAACCTATCTTTAAGTCTTTTCTGCAGAGTGGGGCAAGAGTCCACAGTGGAGCTGCTAAGGAGGGCTGAGAAGGGCAGGCCCAGGGCCTGCTTCTTCCCTAGAGAACACTCTCTAAGGCTCTACATCTTTGAAATAAGGAAAAACAACATTGGTCCTTCTCCACCTAAAGTCACAAGCAGACAGTGAGGAGATGTAAGCTAGTCATCACCCAAATGTAGATGTCTCTGCTCTTCCAGGGAAAACACGAAGCTGTAGCCAAGTGGCTCACACATGAGGGGCTCACGGGTGAGGGGCTCACGGATGAGGGGGCTCACGGGTGAGGGGCTCACGGATGAGGGGGCTCACGGGTGAGGGGCTCATGGATGAGGGGGCTCAC
Source organism: Arvicanthis niloticus (assembly GCF_011762505.2). Classification (NCBI taxonomy): domain Eukaryota; kingdom Metazoa; phylum Chordata; class Mammalia; order Rodentia; family Muridae; genus Arvicanthis; species Arvicanthis niloticus. Next base: position 100,351,364 of record NC_047663.1, read on the forward strand.
GGGTGAGGGGCTCACAGATGAGGGGCTCACAGATGAGGGGGCTCACAGGTGAGGGGCTCACAGATGAGGGGGCTCACAGGTGAGGGGCTCACAGGTGAGGGGCTCACAGGTGAGGGGGCTCACGGGTGAGGGGGCTCACAGGTGAGGGGGCTCACGGGTGAGGGGCTCACAGATGAGGGGGCTCAGAAGTGTTGGGGCTCATGGGTATGGGGGCTCACAGGTGAGGGGGCTCCCACTATTACCTGCTTTAGGAAAAACTGCAATTGCTTTTGCTCAGATTTCCCTCCCGGAACAGAAACTAGTACCTCTTTCAGTGCAGACATAAATATTTATGTAAACCCCCTGCACTGGCAATGAGAAAATACCAGAGGCTGTAAGTAGAAGCATACCTGGGTGAGGCTTTTATGTGTGTTAATGTATAAACCATTTGAAGCTCTCTTAGAGACAAAGCAAAAATTATTTAGGTCATGAAATTCTAGGACAAGAAGCCTGAGGGTCCCACCCTGTGCAGATGTGAGCAGCTGCTCTGTGGGTGCTACAGGAACACACACACAAAGAGAAAATGAAAGAGAGTGAGTGAGTGAGGAAGGGAGGGAGATAGGGAAGAGAAAAAGAAAGGCATGATAGGATGAGTTTATAATCCTGAGGTTGGGGAGTTAATCAGGGTCTGGGGATTACTATTCGGCCACCCTAACGTCTTTGGCAGGTCTAAGAGCACGGAGAGACCTTGTCTTAATAGACAAGACAAACAGGAGGCTAACCTTGGCCTCTAGAGTCATGCACACAGATTCCCACACGCATACACGCATTCCTGCAATGCATAGGACAGCCCCCACCACAGCTAAGTTTCCAGTCTGAATACCAGTAACCCCAGAGTGACCCTCCAGAGGTCAAGGAGCAGTACACTCACCCCAGCAGACACAGACTGCCACAGGACAGCCAGGTGAGGGCTCCGGCATTGTAGGACAGCTGGGTCACGATCATCTTGCTGCAGGAAGGACAGCACATCTGGACGGGGCGGTCATAGAAGGAGACAGGCTGCTGTACATAAACCGTCTGCACGGCAACTAAAAGCGGAAGACATTACCGGTCACTCAGTGAGCAAGAGAGAAAGCGCTTGATGATGTCAACATGTGAGGGTTGGGGCCACAGCGGTGACCCCAGAGCCCAAGCTCAGAGTGGTATCACTCTTGCTTGCCCAAAAGCATCAATCACCCAATGGCTTCTGAGGATAAAAGGATAAAAAAGATGTACTTGTCCAAACAATTATATCTCAGCCTAAAGGGATGGAGATTCTGATACAGCAGCCACCATGCTGAGTAAAATAAGCCAGCCACAGAAGGACAAGCACTGGGAGACTACAGCGATGCCTCCAGGAGCCCACGTCAGTCAGTGCCTGTGTGAAGATGTTGTTTAAAGGGCATCTTCACTCTGGAAAGACGGAGAGTTCAGAAACTAAACAGTGGAGGTGGACAGTGTGTCTACCTAACACCTAACAGCGAGCTGGACTTCACAGTGATTAAAGAAGTAATAGGAAGGACTTGGAGGTGGGAAGGAGACAGATAGGGAGAGTGAGAGAGGAGGGAAATGACGTGGATCCGATGAAGAATATATGAATAGACAGACAGACAGATAGACAGACACAATCTTCAAAGAATACATTCAAGTATTATTTTTAAGTAGAATAATTAAAGTGGTTTTTTCCCCTTCATCTTTTTGTGATTATGAGAATCTTACCATATAGGCCATGCTGCCTTTAAATCTGTGGTCCCCCTGCCTCAGCAGCCTACAATAGTCAATTTTATGTCTAGCGCATCTGTGTGCATGAGATGTTTAGGAAGGGATAGGATGGAACAGGGCCTCTCTATGTACTCCTGGCTAGCCTAGAACTTACTGCGTAGATAATTCTGGTCTTGGATTTGTGGCATTCCTCCTCCTGTGCCACCTGAGTATCATGAATGTTTTAAAACAGAAAAGAGAAAGAAAAATGACAAATGGAGAGAGCACACCGTGACAGATTTTCAGAACTTTCTGGGGAATTTTCTAAAGTTTATAGAGAAGACTTTCCTGTCCTCCTGGCAGGACCTGGCTCTCCTACATCACCTGTCCAGGTGGAGTCCTTACCGAAGACACCAACTCCCAGGCTCTGGGCCTAGGAGTAGGACTCAGTGGAGCAGCAGCAGCTGCCCCAAACTGCCTCTTCAGCTCCACCATTGGCGCACTGAGGCAGTTTGCGGACGGTATTAGAGATGCAGGGACATGATGGGTTTTAGGCCCGATTTCCACAGCCAGGAGTGGCTGGAGAGGAGGTGAGCTGGGAATGTTCTGGAAGCGGTGGCTGACAACTCTACCATGAGCTAAAGCAGTACAGAGTGAATTTATAGGTTCATGAGTTCCTTCTCCACACGGCTCTTACTGAAGTCAAAGGACAATTTCTACTAGAATCCTGAAAGGCAAATATTGCCTAATCTCTAAGGACATCAAATGGACATTTGCCACCAAGACCACCCCCAACACACACACACACACACATACACACACACATATCCACAAACACACATGCACATTCACATACACCTGCATGCAGGCACGCACACACATGCACACAGAGAAACAACCACAGACACACACACATGCATACAGACACACACACACACAAACACATACATATCCACAAACACACATGCACATTCACATACACCTGTATGCAGGCACGCACACACATGCACACAGAGAAACAACAACAGACACACACACATATGCATACAGACAGACACACACACACATACACACACACACACAAACACACAAACACATACATATCCACAAACACACATGCACATTCACATACATCTGCATGTAGGCACGCACACACATGCACACAGAGAAACAACCACAGACACACACACACACACACACACACACACACACAGGACGGGTATACTCTGACACTTGATGATAATGGTATAAAGCTTACCAACTAGGAAATACAAGCCCACAGCCAGGAAACTGAGTTGACCCACAGCTCAAATCCATAAACTACAGCTAAGAAGAAAGCCGGGAGCCAAGCTGCAAGACACTCATGGAGGCCAGGAGGTGTGCTCCAGCGATGGAGGCTCTGAAGGGCTGCTTCAGCTATGGCCCTGTCAAAGCAACTCCACTGCGAGGTCCTTAGAATGCCACTTCTGTGGTCTGGGGTCAGGGGACTGGGGCACCCAGCATTAACTCAGAACACTGAGACTCTGCTTCCAAAAGGCTGGAAGAAGCACACTTTGGCCATACATAAATTTGCATTAGGTAATTTTTGTTTTGGTTTGGTTCAGGAACAAGTTATTTCTTGATCACAGGATGATCTACCAGAGTAGAGGGCTGGTGCCATGGTTCAGTTGGTTGAGTGGTTGCCTAGTATGTAGCAACCCTCAGGACTTCATAAATTGGGCATGGTGAGGCCTGACTGCAATCTGAGCACTCAGGGTAAGAAAATCAGGAGTCCAAAACTAGCCTGGTCTACATACTGAGCTCCGGACCAACTAGAGCCACATAGCAATACCCTAGCTCACACTCTACCCCAACAAGTCAAGCAACACAATAACCACACTGGTTTCTTCTTAGCAGATGATGGCTCTGTGCTTCACACGGGGAAGTTAATTTTAGCAGAATGACCCACTGACTCAGAGAGCTGCTGCCAGACATCACAGATGAGGGAACTGAGACACAGGAAAGGAGAGAAGGGGCTAGAGAGATCGCTCAGCAATTAAGAGCACTGGCTGCTCTTCCCAGCACCCACGCGGTGGCTCACAATGCCTGTAAATCCAAAGGTAAATTCTGATTCAGGTATGTAACACGGGACACATACACACATACATACATACATACATACATACATACATACATACTTGCTAGCACCTACACACACACACACACACACACACACACACACACACACACTTTAAACAGAACAAGGTGGATAGCTCCTGTGGTTGACCTCTGGCCTCCACAGGTACACACACAAAAGAAATAAAGATAGGGCTGGGTGGGCAAGCTCTGCTGGCCCTCAGATAGTTTCCATCAGCTTACAGAGCACTCAGACTTGTCCTACAGGACTCTCAAGGACAAGGGATATGGAGAAGGCCCCCAAGGGTCCAGGTGAGACCCTGCCCCAAGGGAGGGGCAGCGGCTTTGCATTGTCTTCTTACTCAATGCTGTTTCTGTTTCTTGTACCTGCTCACATGGCAGCTGGCCGCAGGACAGGTTTTCTCTCTCCACCCTGGTCTCTGAACTCACAACCTCCCACTCCAAGAACTCTGGAACAGGGGTGGTGGCGAGGGCCAAGGGCCCAGCAGGCATGGGAGGATCTTAAACGGATTTTTCCTAGGAGTTTTGTTGTTATTCGTTTATTTATTTTGATTAATTTTTATTAATATCTGTGCATGTGTGTGTGCACGTACATGCACATGCATGTGGAGATCAGAGGACAACTTTGGGGAGCTGGTTCTTTCCACCATTTGAGTCCTGAGGAGAAAACTCAGGCAGTCAGGCTTAGCAGCCCTATTACCCACTGAGCCATCTCGCTGGCCACTAAATGTGTCTTATAATAGGGAAACCGCAGGCCTCAACAACGGGCTGTCTGAAATATCCTGTGAGAAACTAGGGTGGGGCGGACATCACAGTGCCTGTCATCTGCCTTTGACACTTGGGCACCTCACTGCCACCCTCTCCCTCCTGGAGTCCAGAAGGCTTGGTAACAGAGCTGCGAGGACCTGGGTAACAGACATACTTGCATTGGCGTTGGGGACAGGCACAGGCTGGGTGTAGTACGAAGGTGGATTCATGCCCTTCCCATCTGGGCCTGTAATGAGGCCTGTGGCTGGTCCCGGCACAGGTGCTGGGGGGGTTGGGTAGTAACTGTTGACACCCACTGTTTCTTCATAGGTTGGGGGTGCGGTGGGCATTACAGAAGGGCCTGCAGCTGCTTGGTAAGGTCCTGGAGCCGACATTTTACCTAAAACAAAACAAAACAAAAAGACACCCATAAGAAATTCTCTTGACCCAGAGAGTCGGGGGATGGCACATGCCTGAGATGGAGGTACTGGGGAGGTGAAGGCAAACCAAGATTATTCTCAGCTATATAACAAGTGTTGGAGACCAGCCCAGACTTCCTAAAACTGTCATAAACACCAAAAGGGACTGGGAGAAAGAAGGCATCCACATTCCCTGCCCCATCCCCCATGGCTCAAGTTTTCAACCTCCAATCTGGCAAACAGAACAACCAAGGAAATTATCACCTTCAAAGGGGACTTTCGAGTACAGATAAAAAGTAAGCAATTGTGCCCCAAATGACCGGAACCTAGAGACCCAGGGGGAGGCCGGAGCTGCAGTGGAGGAGCCTCCTCTTCAGCCCACACACCCAGAACCCAGCAGTTCTTGTTTAATCAATGTGGTTTTCACTAATCGGAAACGACGCAGCATTTACATGTCAGCTATGGGCAGGGTGTGAGCAAAACCCAGCATACCAGGAGAGAGAACTCTAGAAGGAATAGGAAAGGGAATTCTCGAGACTGGCTGTTCTCTTTGTCACACAGGGCTGGTTACATGGGTTCTTTTCAATTTGTATTTACAAATGGAATACAAAAGTTGAATACTAAAAACATGAAATTTCAATTTCTACAACTGATACTTGACCATTTATGTTTTTGTTTTGTTTTGTTTTTACAAAGTAACTGTTCAGGGCTCAGTGCCCCACACTATAATCTCAGCCCTGGAGTGGAAGAGGCGAGTTCAAGGACAGCCTGACCTACATTAAAAAAGTACTCAACGAATCTGACTCTTTTTTACTTTTATTTCTAAATGTGTGTGTGTGTGTCTGTGAGAGAGAGAGAGAGAGAGAGAGACAGAGAGAGAGAGAGAGAGAGAGAGAGAGAGAGAGACAGAGAGAGAGAGAGAGAGAGATGGAGTAAGTGCCAGAAGAGGTCACAGATGCCCTGGAGCTGTAGTGACAGCTTTGAGCCACTTGCCATGGATGCTGGGACCCAAACTCAGGTTGTCCCCTGGAGGAGCAATGCGTATTCTTCTAACCACAGAACCTTGGAGCCCTGGGCTGCCCTCCTGGTAAAGCAGAGCTGCCCTTTGGAGGACCCACAACACAAAACTCATGATCACCTGTAACCCCAGTTCCAGGGGATCCACTGTCCCCAGTTCCAGGGGATCCACTGTTTTCTTTTGGCCTGTGCAGGCAGTGCACATATGCGATGCACAGATACACATGCAGGTAAAACTCACACAGACATAATGTTTTTAATCTTAAAGAGACGCATATCAGCTGGAGATGTGGCTCGCTTGGCCAAGCGCTTGCCTAGCATGTGTACGGCCCTGGATTTGACCCCGGCATTTTAAAAACTGCATATGGTGGCAAATATTTGTAATCTCAATATCTGAGAGGTAGAGAGGCAGGCAGGAGGATTAGAAGTTTAAGGTCATTGTTGGCTACATATCAATTTTGAAGCCAGTTTGAGATACCCCTCAAGAGCCTGTCTCTCAACAGCCCCAAAGTAAACCAGCATCACATCATTCATTTCTCATCTGCAAAGTGGAGTCCCAGGGCAGCTAGGGACACAGTGACTTCCATTAGGGCAAAGAGTCTTTCTGCCCTTAGCCGAGCTGCTACCTGCCTGGAACTTATATTCCGGGATCCAGGCTGTGCCTTGGACAGCTGATGCTTGGCATCATGGGACACAGGGCTGTTTTGTGTATGGCTATTTCCCAACCAGGCAGGACAGGCTCTGTGGCTTTAGAAGAGCTATTCAAGTCTGTCTCAGGACACAGGCAGCCAGGACTGAAGGCAGTGTGCCATGGTACGGGGCCTGGGCAGACCTAGCGCCTCCATCCACAGAGATGATCAGTCCTGTTCCAGAATGTGTGGGAAGCAAAGAGTGGGCCCCTACAGAGAGAAGGCCAGAGTCCTTCAAGGAAACCCCACTGGACCCCATGGAGAGGAGTCCCCTGGGATTTAGACTAGCATTTCAAAGTGAGTAAAGAAATGGGAGGGGCTTGGTAAAACATCAAAAAAAATGCCAAGACAGCTAGCCAGTAAGGAGGCTCAGTGGATAAAGGTGCTCCTGTCAAACCTGACCCTCTAAACTCAGTCCTCAAGAGCTGCTTGGTGAAGAGACCTGACTCCCACAGCTGCTCTCCAGCCTCCCTCCACAGGCACGCTGTGGCTGTGTCCACCCCCAATGAATAAGTAAATAAAGTTAACATCCAATATCAGATAGGTTGTTACATAAAAATAAAGCCTAGATTTTAAAAACTTACTACACAAAATCTATGCAACTTAGACACTGGCTCCATGGTCAAAGGTACGAGCTACGTATGGGATTAAGTCCAGCTCCATCGGTGTCCTTTTCAAAGCATAGCTCTGAGAGAGCTTAAAGTGAGACACACGACTACCTTACCAGCAGAAAAAATGAAGTCTCCTCAAGGCAAGCCAGACACCCCATGTGGAAGTGGTGGGAGAAGGCACACCAAGTTCTCCAGAGGTCAAAAAGGAGGTTTCAGAAGATCACAGAAGCATGCTGTGAAAACCACTTCAGAGCAAGAAACACACACACACACACACACACCAACAGAAGAATGAGACAGGACCCAAAACCAGTTTGAGGTGCACTGTGGGTTTCTTCTGACAGGAAAGGAAATACAGAGAAACAAGGCCACAGGCAGGCAAAGCTCGCCCTCAAAATCAGCCGATGTCTCTGGGAGAGAGCCTACCACCATCCCCTCTACCTCTAGCACTGACCCGGCTTGCAGAAACTCCTGACGAGAGGAATAAGGCTGCTACTTCTCGGCAGTAACTGAAATTATCCTGCCACGAGAGGGGCAGATGTGAAGGGACACACTGGCCTTTCCCTGAACAGCCAGCCATGCTTCATAGATTTACTATGAAAACTGAGGGCCCACGTAAAAAATTACAATATCAGAAAACTGTGATGTGTTCAGGAATCCTAAAATTGGGTGGGACAAGAAAGGGTATTGTGAAAATGGCCTGGGGCCACCAGCTGAGCTGGCTTTACACAGCAGAGTCACCATAGCTCCTGCATTTTGGGTTTTGATTATCTTAAAAGACTTCAATGTACACCTGGCTGACCTAGAACTCCTGACCTGCCACCTCCTTAGCTCCCCAGGATTACAGCCTGGTGCCACCATGCTGGCTTTAATACTACATTTCAAAAGAATTGACCTACAGGTTTGACCTTCAAAATTTCCTGGTCTGTAGAATAAGGCCCTGCCTCCCATCCCAACACACACCCTCATTAACTGAGTCATCTTCATGTGCTCAGACAGAATCTTCTGGAGCATACAGATGAACAGTCTCTTCCAGGCTGTGGGGTCCAACAGACACGTAAACATTTATAATTCTTGAGAGAGAGCGAGAGATCGAAAGAGACAGAGAGAGACAGAGAGAGACAGAGACAGAGAAAGCAAGGGCCAGCAAAATGGCTCAGAGAGCTTCCACCCACACGGAAGGGGAAGAAAACTGACTCGTGCAAGTTGTCCTTTGACCTCCATACCAAAGCAAGCCATGATGTAAGTGTGTCCTGCCCCTCACAAAATTTTAATTAATTTTTGTTTGTTTGTTTGTTTGTTTGTTTGTTTAAAGAAAGTCCAGCTTTAGCCGGGCGGTGGTGGCGCACGCCTTTAATCCCAGCACTTGGGAGGCAGAGGCAGGCGGGTTTCTGAGTTCGAGGCCAGCCTGGTCTACAGAGTGAGTTCCAGGACAGCCAGGGCTACACAGAGAAACCCTGTCTCAAAAACCAAAACAAAAAACAAAACAAAAAAGTCCAGCCTCGTAACATCTTGTAACATGGTGGTCCTGGGAAGCTGAGTGGCCATACTAGTCAACTCAGGTAATCCTGACAAAATCCAGTTGCCATAGTTCCTGGGAGCTTTGTGGGGGAAATAAAGGAGTATCTAGCTGTCCCTTTCCTCCCTCCCCACTGTTTAACTTTGTCATTAGGATCTTTCAATTGTTCTTCCAAACTCACGTCACCAAGGGAACAAGGGAACACAAGGAACCAGCGTTGTTCATCCAGCCATCCGCCCCCCCCCCACCCCCATGTCTCTATCCTTAGCTAGTTCTAAACCTAGACTTCGGCATCCTTGTATAAACTAACAGGACCTGACAATCTCAAATCTTTTGTTTGGTTGTTTAGTTGTTTGTTTGTTTGTTTGTTTGGTTGGTTGGTTGGTTGGTTGAAGATGGCCTCACTATGTAGCGCTGGCTAACCTGAAACTCACATAGCCCCGTCTCCACCTGGCAAATGCTGAGCTTAAGGGGTGTGTCACCATGCCTAACTCTAGGCCTATTTTTTAAAGGTGGGAGCACAGAGGCTTTGGGTACTGCAAGGCCAGCTGCCTAAACACCCCCAGGTCCCACTGTTTTCAGTAAGGCCCAGAGCAGTGTTCTCAACCTGTGGGCCACGACACATTGGGGAGTAGAATGCCCTTTTCACAGGGGTCACCTAAGACCATCAGAAAACACAGATATTTATATCGTGATCCAAAACAACAGTAAAATTATAATTATGAAGTAGCAGCAAGAATAATTTTATGATTAGGGTCACCACGACATGAGGTTCTATCATTAGAAAGGTCTAGAGAATCATGCTTGGCACAGTGTCGCTGCTGTGGCGACCTTGAATAAAAGTCTTGCCACGTTTGAGCCCAGGCTCTGTAATAGCTTGCTGTAGTATAGAGGGGTCTCTGAGTTGGGTAAGCAACTCTTAGCTGCAGACAAGCAAGAACAGAAGTAGAGCCTGGACCAGTTGTGAGAATATCCCTGGTCTGTACCAACCCAGCACTCGAAACCCCGAGACTCCCTGTATGATGATCTGCTTTGGGGAAGACGGTAGCTTCAGTGATACACAGGACAGGATGGGACACACAGACTGATAGCCATCTGTGGCCTGCAGGACCATGTCTAGGAGACACACAGGCTCCACCCGAGCCTGCTACAGAGAAGGATCTCTCCGGCTTGTTTTCATTACCAAGCTCTATCCAGGCTAGGCAGAATAATTAAATTATGTTTAACTCAATTAATTAATTTAAATTTAATCTAATTTCTGCCTAACAAGAGAAATGACAATTAAGAACTGAGATTTTGCTGGGCAGAGGTGAGTTTTAGGACCACACACCACTGTAATAGTTAAGACTCTGTTTTTATACTGCCATCCTTTGTCGCTCCCTTAGGGTACTCGAGAAGGCCATCATGTCTCTTAGCCAGAGATGGCTCTTGATGTCACTGACGGAACCTTTCCAATACAAAGTTAACCGTTCGCTGACAGAACCTGGCTTTTCTTGCATCCCGCCAAGGCAGGCTGTCCCAGGACAGTTACAGCCCACCCGTGGGAGCAGATACCGCAGTGCATTTCCCTCCACTGCTCTGGGGACAAGCACAACTGAGCTGGCAGATGTCGACTTCCACCCTGTCACTGGGTCACTCTCAGTGTGAGCCAGGTCCTCCAGACCCACAACTTGGGCGTCCACCACTAAAACTACTGTGTGCTCAGCCCAAGAAGCAAGAAGGGGTGCCAGGTGGCTCTGGACACTGCTGGTGATTGTGTGTGTGCAGCCAGTCTCCCAGGGCTGTATATTATGGGAATGCCTGGCATTTATCTGGGGATTCAAACTCAAGCCTCGTTTTTGTGCAGAAAGTACTTTGCTAACTGAACCTTGCTAGGCATTTACTCTGAGCGTCTATATTCTGGATGACCAAATCTATTACAGTACTTATTTCTCATGGACCCACCCCACTCCTGGGTTCACAAATACACTAAGATGGAGTCTTGGTCTGGGCAGTGGTGGCACATGCCTTTAATCCTAGCACTAGGGAGGCAGAGGCAGGAAGATCTCTGAGTTTGAGACCATCCTGGTCTACAGAGTGAGTTCCAGGACACCCTGTCTCAAACAACAACAAGAAGCAACCTAAAAAAGAAATGAAGTCAGGGATGGCACTTGGGCTATGACTGCTAAGGCCCTAGTTTCCACCTCTAAACATAAAACAAAACAAAATACCAAGATGAACCTAGCCTCTTACGTTACTTAATAAACGAATTCACCCCTTTATGTGAGTCACTGAGACAAGAATACTATGATATATGATCATCCCAATTCCCACCTGAACAAGTGGGCTCAGACAGGTTAAGCTGCTTTCTACAAGGCAAAGGTGAGAGGCTGGGGCTTGAACCACATCCATGGGCTCCAGAGCTCTGCACACCTTACCAAAGCTCCTCCATTCTGGAGGAGCACCAGCAGCAGCGGCCTGATTTGCATGGGTTGCTCCCAAACCAAACTCACAAGAAAATAAGTGCAGGCAACAGCCCCAAGTCTGACTGGCAAGGGACCCCTGCTTTCTCTGACACTCTTAACACACAAGACTTATTTTTAATAAAGAAACTTTTTTGTATGGTATAATATGACTTTCATGCCCATACGTGATATAAAAATTCCTTGGCAAGTATAGGTTTCAACTATTTTATCACCAAGCACTTTTGATTTAAAAAAAAATAATAATCTGCCTCTTCCAAAACAGGATTCCATATTGGCTGGGGTGGGGAGATGCAAACTTCACAGGGCTGGCACCTCTCCACCTGCTTCAGAGATGGATCTGGGGCCCCTCACCTCCTGAGGAAAGCACACAGGTAGATAATGCTGCTGAAGATGAAAACACCTCCAAAATCCTGGAGAGAAGCCACACTATTGGGCCCAGTAATCTTTAGTGTTCTGAATTAAGATCAGCAAATGTCAAGGTATAGAGAGACACCCCATGTTCAGTCAGATTTGTTTCTAAGGAATTGTTCCAACAACTCAAGAATTCCCTGAGAGTCCAGGAGAGTCAGTTATTCCCAGCCCTGCCCACAAACCCTAAGTCTTCCTCTGGGCCTGTGCCCACAGCAGGCATCCCTTCCATGTTGATTGAAGCAGACTGGATGTCCTCACAGAGTTCAGCCCGAGCCCCAGTTAAAACGAAAGAGGAGGCTGCCAAGGGCCAAGAGGCCACCAGGCCACCAGGTCCCAGCCACAGCTTCTAATGATCCCAAAACTCATGGTGCTCTAGAGTCCAGACTCAAAAGGCTTCCTTCCCCACAGTCCTGTTGATGCCAAATGCCCACAACAGCAAAGTCGGCAGACATGGAAAGCAAACTGACTGTGGCCAGGGACTGGGGGATGGCACAGGAGGGAGGCGGGGCTCTTTTGGAGGCAATGAGATGGGCTAACACTAGACAGAGGTGACAGTTACACAACACTGTGAATCTATAGAGTGGCTTGCTGTTGGCTTAAATGGTTAGCTCTGTCAGCTAGCACATGCCTGTAACCTCGCACTCAGACAACAGAGACAAGGGGATCAAAAATTGAAAGCCAGATTGGGCTACACAGTGAGTCTCTGTTGCAAAAACACTAAGGAGCTGTTGGACAGATGGCTCTGTCACCTATAAGTTCCCTTTACGTAAGCATGAGGTCCTGAGTTCTGATCCCTTGCACCCACATAAAAATGCAGCTGTGGTACCAGGCATCTGGAACCCTAGCACTGAGCAGGTGGAGAAAGGGGCAACCCCAGAGTGCCACAGCCAGCTATTCTAGTCAGCTGGCAGCTCTGAATTCCGTGAAAGACCCTGCCTCCCAAGATAAAGCGGGGCATCACCACGTACACATGCACAATGAGGGCTCGTCTTAGAAAACTTAGTTATCTTCATATGACTTTCATGAGTCGGAAGCGTAAGGCGAAGCCTCCTTGAGGAGCAGCTCCCAGTGTCTTACTTGCTGTGAACAGTCTTGAGAGGTCTCACACCCAAACTTTTAGGGGTGCTTTGCTTTCTTCTGAGCACCTCTCTTTTTTCCTAGCCCTTGTGCTTAAGCATAAATCGAAGTATCTTTACTAAAATCTCTAACCCTGGGGGTAGGGGGGCAATGAAGACATTGCCAGAACTTTCCAAGCACAATTTAATATTCAGACTTGCAAATTGGTCCTTAACCCTTCCAAGGACTGAAGATCTGAAACCAATCAGTGACCACCCACACCACACCCTAACTAGGATGACCATGAGGGTCCCTCCCTATCCCATGCTTTGTCTCATCTGTTACCACTGCAAAGGTCTGCACCAGCAGTCTTGCTCACATGTCCCCAAGCAGGCTTTGCCTCTATAGGCCTCCCTCTGATGGCTGGGCCAGCCCCTCCTCATTCCCTACATCCATGCCTGTACTGTGGGCCTTTTCAGAGGCTCGGGCACACTCTGGCTCCTCCACGAAGCACAGTCAAGGGCACAGTTCACACCCAGGTGTCCTGTGTCCTGTCATGCTGTGTCCTTGCCATGTTGCCCCACGTGTGTGTGTGTGTGTGTGTGTGTGTGTGTGTGTGTGTGTGAGAGAGAGAGAGAGAGAGAGAGAGAGAGAGAGAGGTCTGTGTGTGTGATGTGTGTTGTCATCATTGTCTCCCCTCATCCTCATCCATGTCTGTCCCACAACCTGGTGTCCTGTGAGGGGACTTTAGTGCACAGGTTTTCCCATCTATAAAAGAGGCAAATGGTAGCTAATTCCTCATGCTTTAAGGAAAGTTAAAGGGACCCACCTGAGGCAAGTCCACAGAGTACAAAGGACAGGCAGGAGTCCTGCCTCATCTGCCAGCATCCCTAGCCTTTCCCTATAGCTGTCCAGGGCACTTTCCCATTACCTGTCTTCCTGACTACATGTGGGCTCTGTAAGAGCAAGAACGGAAATGTGTTAATAGCACCTTAGCAGCAATAAGCATGGCCAAAATGTCACGGTGACTCACAGGTGAGCCGATACCCTACCCTACCTAGGACAGAAGGTTTCCCTGAACACTTTGGGTCCAAAATCCAGGAAAGTCCCAAGCAGCTCAGAACAAGATGGTCCCAGTGATATTAAGAAAACACTTGCAGAGAACTGTATCCATGTTTAAATGCCACATAAGACCCATTTTAAGATCTGGAAGCACAGTTAGGTGTAGCTGATGTAGGGCTATAATTCCCAAGGAGGCCGGGCAGTGGTGGCGCACGCCTTTAATCCCAGCACTTGGGAGGCAGAGGCAGGCGGATTTCTGAGTTGGAGGCCAGCCTGGTCTACAGAGTGAGTTACAGGACAGCCAGGACCACACAGAGAAACCCTGTCTCAAAAAACCAAAAAAAAAAAAAAAAAAAGAAGCCACCTTGACCCCAAGTAGTTTGTGGCACATCTTAATAATAATAATAATTCCCAAGGAGGCTGAGCAGGAGGGTCAAGGCCAGGCTGGGCTATATAGACCCTCTCCAAAAGGGGGTGCATTAGGGAGCTAGGTCAGTTGGTGACATGTTTGTTTTGAAAACACAAAGACCTGAGTCTGATCCCGAGAACCCATGTGTTTTTAAAAAGCTAAACATAGTACTGCATGGCAGTGACCAAAGCACTGGGGGTAGAAACGACTCTCTGGGGTTCACTTGGCAGCCAACTTTGCCCACTGGGCAACCCCTAGGTCAGTGAGGTGGAACACCCAAGGAACCCCAAGCAAGGCTGACGTCTGGCCTCCTCACACAGATGTAATGGGTCATCTGGAAAAAAGCCCTAACTTACAATCTAAGGAAAGGAAGCAGTCTGTCAGGGGAAGTCACTGACGTAATGACGAGTGTTCGCATGGGCACCTTCACATTTCGGTTCAGATGTGAGACTCCAGTGAGAGGGTGGGCAGAGTGGCTAGCCACCTTCTGACTTGAGCCTGCAGCCAGCCCTTTGCTACCTACAGATTCCTGAGGGTAAAACATGGCTCGGCGGGGCGCCCTGGAATGTCCAGGCAGGAGGTCAAGCAAGCCACGATGTGGGCGGACAGACACTGAACAGGGAAATGTGGAGGCGGCCGAGCATGTTGAAACCAGAGAGAGGAAAATAAAATGCCAGTCTAGCAGGCCCACGGCCTGTTCATTTTGTAATCGCTGGTGAATGCTCACAATGGCACAATTTCCCAGCCCCGTGGAAGGGGCTTCTCCGAGGTTTTGCATCCACCCATCCCTGGGTCTAGGAAAGGATAAGGACAAGAATAAAGAGGTGCATTAGGGAGATAGGTGTAAGGACAAGGGGGGTGGGGCACGATCCTTCCTCTGTCGTGAAGGTCAAAGGGACAAAGGCAGGTTGAAAGGAACTAGAGGGCAGACTGAGCCTCCAAATGTCCTGTAGGTCAAAGGCTTTCCGAATTTCCCAGTGTCACCAGAACAAGCAGCCAGGTTCTGAGCCCCACAGGGAGATCCATTCAACAGCTGGACTCATGAGTGGGCTCCTATTGGCACCTCCCCATGTGGCTCAGAAAGACCTGCCATTCTGAACCAAACCTGCCTTTTCCTGGGGCATACGTAAATTCTGCAACCTTAACTTGGTTTACCCCAAGATGCTACACATCAGTGACTCCTGCAGGCAGTGTGCAGAGAGCTGTGTGTCACCACAAGGTGAGAGGAAACACTAACCCTGGAAAATGTAGAGGAAGAAGCCATGGGCCGAGGTAGAGCCCCGCCCCAAGGCACCGGGGAAGTCCAAATAACCCCTACCAGAAGAAAGGCAAGATGGCACCTAACTGTGGCCCAAGGATACACCTGAGGATGTGTCTCGTTCTCTGCCATCCCTTACTGTATGTTATTTTATTGTTGTTTTTAGGCAGGGTCTCATGTATCCCAGGCTAGCTTCACACTCATTATGAAGCTGAGGATAGTCTTAGACTTCTGACCCTTCTTGCTTTTCACATCTCTGGTACTGGAATTCCAGGCCTGTGGCACCATCGCTGGGTTACATTGTGCTGGGAACTGAATGGGTCTTTGTGCCTGCTAGGCAAGCACTCTACCAACTGAGCTATATTTTTAGCCCCTCTATGTGAAGCTGTGGGTTGGCTTCCTCCTGTTTAATTAAGGCCTGTAAGCTCCTAGAGGGTTTTTGGTGCAACAGCCCCAGGGGCCTCACCTCTTCTCTATCACAGTGAAGTCTACTTCTTGGCCCTGTCACCTCTCTCTCTCTTACAGATTCACCCTCTCTCACAGGTGCACCTTCTGCACAAGGCCTCTTCCTTCCCTGGCTACAGCCCCTACATAGTTTCTGTTTTCCTCAGGTTCTAAGCACAGGCTTGAAGACCACATCTTCCTGGCAAGATAATGCTGCCCAGACTTGTGATTTCTTTCCATAATGGGTCGCCAACAACTTGGGGTTCCCTCACTCCTCAACTCAAACCCTACAAACAGAGCACAGGCCTTCTCCAGGCCATGCTTGTGCATCTTCCCATTCTAGGCAGGCTTCACCTTCTCAAAACAGGGAGGCTCCATGAGCTTGCCACCACGATGGGAGAGAACGTCACTGCCACACTCCTGGTGTATCTGCACCAGATGGAAACCTGTTATGTGGAACACAACCAGCACACCTCAGAGTGGTAGAGTCCAGATCACGGCACACGAGCCAGAGAAACCAATCTGCAACAAATAGCAGAGCAAGACAGGACAACTAACCACAATGTGGGACCCAGGATGGGACAGAAGAGCTGGTGGCATGCAAAGGAGATGCGCGGTATGGCTGAGAAGTGGCAGGCCCATGACGAGCCCTCAGCAGTGTGATACCCTTGTGAGGACTCACAGCCGCACTGAGCACTGTCAGGCCGACTTGTCCTCGAACAGACCATGTTGAAAACCTGACCCCCAACACTGTGGTTCTGGAAAGGGAGTCTAAAGAACAGATCAATGTATCTAGTGATAAGGGTCCCTATAAAAGGCAGGTTAGTGCCCTTCCCTCTCTGCCTCAGGCCTCTGCCACATGACTTGACAGAAGGCCCTCCCCCATACCGTTTGCTAATGGACTTCCCGCTTCTATAACTGTAAACTAATTAGTTTCTGTTGATTATACATTAACCCAGTTCCAGGAGGAGGATAGGACTCAGTGGGTGGAGTCCCTGCTTAACATACCTAGGTCTGAAGGCCAGCACCTAGACAAGGGAGTAGGGGGGGGGAAGGAGCTTCAAGGTTGTTCTTAGCTATATAGGGAGCTCAAGGTCAGCCAGAGATTCAGTGAGATTGTTTCTATAAGTAAAATTTATTTACTTACTTATTTATTTAGAGACAGGGTTTCTTCTGTGTAGCTCTGGCTGTCCTAGAACTTGCTCTGTAGACCAGGCTGGCCTCGAACTCAAGGGATCTGCCTGCCTCTGCCTCAAGTGTTAGGATTAAAGATGTGCCACTACCACTGGCCGCTTCTAAAAGGTTTTTTTGTTTTTGTTGTTGTTTGTTTTGTTTTGTTTTGTTTTTGTAGGATTAGAAAAAGTCAAGCATGGTGGTACATCTTTAACACCAGTACTCAGAGGCAGAGGCCAGCCCATCTATATAGTTGTGTTCCAGGATGGCCAGAGCCATATAACAGAGAGACCCTGTCTCAATAACAATAAATAAACCGGGCTAGAGCTGGATTCAAGAGGGAATGTTTGGCTAGCAAGCACAAAGCCCTGAGCTAGACTGTTTTAATTACGAAAGTGTCATGTGTCCTCTTCTGTAGTAAACACAGGATGCAGACACAGGAGGGAGGTGCTGCCCTAATGGACAGCTGAAATGTACACATCTTTGGAACTGAGTAGCAGCCAGAGAGGAAGAGGCCAGCAGCAGCCAAAAGGGGGAGAGCAAAGTGACTTTAGGGGCACCTACAAAAGTGAGAAGGGACCCTGAGCCCACCATACTCATAGCCAGAGTGCCAGGCTAGGGCCTTCTTTCTGGCTGAGAGCTCAGAAAAAACTAAAGTAGAAAAAGCATGTGCATGCCCCAAGGCTCTGTGGGAGTAGAATGTAAGAACCACATTTGGCAGAAGAAATTCTTAAAGATGTTAAAGTCCTATGTTGTTGCATTTAACCACATCTAGCAAAACAGCTAGAAATGACCTAATGGAATTCATAAGTAAAACGGAAGCAGAAAGACAGCTGGAAACCACTCAGCCTGGCCACATAAGGAAATGTAGGGCATCCCTAGAGGAAAGCAAGGGTGTGGCTAGGTGACCGCCAGCTGAAAACAATGGTTTGGAAGGAGTCTGTGGACAATTACAGCAGGCAAGTGTGTTGGAGATGTCCCAGGAAAGCCGAGACCTCAAAGCCTGGCTTACTGAGGAGCTTAGAAAGCTAAGCCCACACACCTTATGAGGAACCCCTCCTCTGCAGCAGGTGCTGGAGCAGACACAAGCTACAGCAGCACACAGCCTCTTTCACCTGTGCCTCAAAGGAACCGGTATCTAGAGAACCGCGGTGCTACCGAGCAGAGACATGACAGGGATGGTACTGTGAGTCCCCATCAGGGTGACAGCTGGGGAAGGAACCACAGGGTGAAGTCACCAAACAGTGAACCATGAGAGCTGCTACATTAGAGACCTTGGCTAGGGGAGTGGGAGACCTAGCTCTCCAAACCTCAGAAGGTGGCACATGGAAGGAGAATATTCTGCCAGGCTTGCCTGTAATCTTAGCATTTAAGAAGCAGGCAGGAGGGCCAGCAGTTCAAGGCCATTCTGGACTACACAAGACCTGTCTAAAAAAAAGAGAAAGAAAAGGGGAGGAAATATATATGTGTGTGTGAGTGTGTGTGTGTGTATATATATGTATGTGTGTGTGTGTGTGTGTGTGTGTGTATGTATGTATGTATGTATGTGTGTGTGTATATATATATATATATATACACATACATATATATACATACATATGTGTGTGTGTGTGTGTGTGTGTGTGTGTGTGTGTGTGTGTGTGTTTATGTATGTTCTGGGGGTATGTGCCTTTGATCTCTGTAATCTTCATTTTCAAGGGGCAGAGGCAAAAAAAAAAAAAAAAAAAAATCACAAGTTCAAAGCCAGCTTGATACAGAACCACATCAAGACCCGTCTCAAAAAAAGGGAAGTGGAGGGCTAGAAAGACAGCTCAGGAGTTAAGAGCACTTAACTGCTCTTGCAGAAGACCCAAGTTCAATACCCAGCACCCACAGGTGCTCAGTACTGCCTGTAACTAGCTCTAGACAGTCACCCACAGGTGCTCAGTACTGCCTATATGTATTATGGGGTACAGGCTCAATGAGACATGGTCAGAAATGCACAGATGCAGATGTCACACTGTCTATCCTGTTGGATTGAGAAGTCAGCTGGGACCTGTCTTCCTCTTGCCTGGTCCTCTCTGGACAGGGACTGTCCTGTAACCATATGTTTTTCACAGGCTGATAGCTCAAAGAGAATGTGCTAAGTTGGTGTCCCTAAGTCTCACTCAGGTCTGACTCCAGAGATTCTGGACCTGAGACTAGAACTGGGCTGAACAAGACTTTGGCATGACGGGAACAGAATGGATTTCAGACGTGATAAGGCCATGTGAGGCCGGAGCAGAATACTATGTCCCAGATGTATAACTGCCCCTCAACACCAAACTCTGCACACAGACCCTGGATAGCACAGCAAAGAAAACCCTCAGTACATGCCAGCACCTTGCAGTTGAGCCTCTAGATCTGAAAGGATATGTTCCTATTTATTCTAGCACCCCAGCCTCATGAATTCTACTGCAGCAGTGAAACGCACTAAGGGCACACAGGAACTTTCTGGGCTAGTTTTGCATCTGTTCTGTAAATCTGAAGTTATATGAAGTGTTTACTTAGGGTTGGAGAGAGAGCTCTGCAGGTAAAGTGGTTACCTTATAACTATGGGAACTTAAGTTTTAATCTCTGTGAGCGGGGGGGGGGGGGGGGGGGGGGGGGGGGGGGGGGGGAGGGGGAGAGGGGGGAACAAGCATAGTGTGGCATTATTCATTTGTAATTCCAGACCCGGGGGTGGTTGAGGTAGGGGACAGAGACCGGCGGATCCCTGGAGCTCACTGGACAGTTCAGTTAACCAGAGCATGAGCTACAGGTCCAATGGGAAAATCCACATGAAAATCCAGTACTGAGCTCCCTGGCAAGCCAGCCTTACTAAGATGCGTACGGCACCTGAAGAATAACACCCAAGGTTGTCCTCTGGTGTCCATATAGACACTTGTGAACATACAAACATGAATACACACAGAAGATAACATAAAAAGCCTATGTGGGAGAGAAAAACCCATACCTAATGTCATGGTACTGCTTCTTACCCACCCACGCTGTTAAATCACATGGGAATTGGCTGGAGTGTAGACCTCCCCAGAGGGTAAACTGAGGCTCATGTCACAGAGGAATCAGCTGAAAGTCAGTGTGCATGAGTGTTCTGGACATGGATTTCCCTTTTGTGAGAGACATAGCTCCACCCACCGGAATACCGGGCTGTCTCTGTAGAGCTGCTGGAGAGGGCACTGGACTGCCCAGCCACCCTGCACACAGGATATGGTATGCAGCCATCAAACAGCATTGGGACTCTGCGTGTGGAGAGGACACGTCAACTCTGAGGAAGGTCATGGTGTGAACAAGCCAGCCAGGGACAGCAGGAAGATGATAGCACCTGCATTAGTCACAGTCCCTTCCAACACACCTACCTTGGGAGGCCACATAAGGGATGACGTCAGTTCCTGCAGGAAGTAGATGAGGTCAGAGAGGGGGGAGTGACCTTTGCTATTTTCATGTTCTCCTTGGCCACAGCTATAATCACACCCAACAAATAAACCCCCTTCTAGGTTAAAAAAAAAAAATGTCCTCAGCCTGCCTGCCTGCCGGCCCCAGTCTCAGGGCAGCTCCCCCAAAGTATGTTAAAGTAACTTGACCACAGCCCTTTGTCCTGTGAACTATGTGCCAGGTCCCTCCTGTTTGCACAGCGATCAAGGCCTCTAATTACAGGCTGAAGGAAGAATCTATCTGGTGTGTCCACATCTGCAGTCAACCAACCATGGGCTAAAATCGTTTGGAAAAACCCCAAGCCAGCTGCACTGGGCATGGACACCACTTTTTATTATTCCCAGGACAATAAGTAGAATAATTATTTACCCAGTGCTACATTGTTTTCGCTTTCTTTTTTCTTTTGGATTCTTAAAGAACGGTTTGTTTTTACTTACATGTATCTATATGGATATATTCACACCAGCACAGTTGTCTCCAGAGGCCGGAAAATGGACACTGGCTCCTGAAGGCTGGAGTTCCAGATAAGTGTGACTCACCTAATGTAGTTTCTGGGAACTGAACCTTGATCCTCTGCAAACCTGTAAGCCTCTTAACCACTGAGCCACCTCTCCAAACTTCTTTTGGACTTTTCAGACAGTCTTGAACCTGGTCTTTTGCCTCCCTCAAGTGCTGGGATTACAGGCAAGTAACATCACACCGGCTTTGTCTAGGTCAGATAAGTACTTATCAGAGTGGTCTCTGAAATGAAGGGCAGTGCGTGGGGGAATCTGTACTTCAACCCAACTCTGTAGGTTTGACATTTTTTTTTGTGAGGGGCTGGAGCAACCAAGAATTCTGACCCACCCACTGTGGCTGAGGGGTTTATCATTTGGCAAGAGGACTCTGAGTCTGTCACTCTCCACTTCGTAGTTTCTGTGCTGGTATTTTGTGCTATGGCCCATTCTTAAGCAGGGACTTCAGGAGGTCACGGATGGGCTAGGCAGGGAAAGCCGAGAGCCCTTCCTGGCTGGCCTAAGAGTCTACAGGGAGACAGAAGGCTAACCAACAAGCCCAAGCAGACACAGGAGGCAGGAATCAAGACCAGCTTCTTAGAGTGAATTCAAGTTTGGGAGATGGGGAAGGCACGGAACAGGGTGGACATCTGCCCAGAGGTAGCACATCTGTATCCTGGGGCAGAGGTAGTGGTGGGGGCAGTCCAGTTTCAAAGGCCTCCACATCAGGGGGCACCAGTCTGGGTCCCTGGAGGACCCAGTAGAGTTCCCCAAAGCACTTAACCTTAGCAAGAATGAGCTTAGATCCTCAAAATAACCCTCCAACCCCAGAATGCCAGAAGCCACGCTGCAACTCACTACAACACAAATAACACACCACATAAAGCCTTGGGCACCACTCACAAATGCCAGAGTCTAAGGCTCCAGAACTTTCTACGTCATTACAGTCTCACCCACAATCTGAAAATGTTTCCAGGAAACTCTATCTTTTTTTTTTAGGATTTATTTATTTTAATTTTATGTGTGGGTGTTTTGCCTGCATGCATGTACATGCACCAGACTGGTATCAGCAGAGGACAGAAGAGGGCACTGGGTCCCTGGAGTTACAGATGGTTCTAAGCCTCTCTGTGTGCTGGGACTCAAACTTGGGTCCTCTTCAAGAACCAGGGCTCATTTTATTTATTTATTTATTTATTTATTTATTTATTTATTTATTTTAGAAAGCTGTAAAGAAGAGTGGAATTATGACATTTGCAGGAAAAATACATGGAACAAGAGGTCATTAAGGGAAATAAACAAGACTCAGAAAGATAACTAGCTCCTTCAGTGGAAAGAAGAGGACCAGCAGGGTGGGGGAGGGGCAGGGAAAGTGGGGGAGGAACAGAGGGAGTGGGGAAAGGGTAGGGGAGGTGAGATGGAGAGGGGCAGGGGAGGGAAGGGGCTGGGGGAGGGGAGATAGGAAGGGGAAAGGAAAGGGGAGGGGGAAGAAGGGGAGGGGGAAGTGGGGGAGGGGAGAAGGGGAGGGGAAGGGGGAGGGGAAGTTGGCAGGAAGTGAATATGAACAAGGTGTGACGATATGCCTGTATGAAAATGTCACAATTAAACTCAATATTTTGTATGCTAACCATAAAAACTGTTAAAAAGAGTGTTCCTGTATACCATCCTGTGCAAGAGCTCTTTCCCTTTTCCCTTCATGTCTTATTCTTATGTGTGGCCAACAGTGTTTAAGAGCAGAAGAGAGCGGAGGATGAAGGAGGAGAATGGAAGGGTGGAAAATGACCAAAATTAATCTTAAACATAACTATCTGACCACACACACGAAGCTCCCATGTCCTGTGCCCTTTAACCATCCAATAAGGAAGCTGGAAAGCACAGACCTCAACTTTAGCGATGAGGCTCTGTCCACTGTAGGACATTTAACATCATCCCTGACTCTACAGACATGGTACCTCCCCTCTCCTCATCGGTGAAAATAAAAAAATCCCTCCAAGTGTTGACAGATGTTCTATGAGTGTGGCCAGCACTCTTAACCTGAGCCATCTCCCGGGTTCCAAAAAACAGTATCTTAACTTTTCTTCTAAAGCTGACCCCATATATCTGTCTGCTTTCTATAAACTTGGGAGAAGATGGAAAATGAAGACAGTCTGTGATTTTTGGTTCTAATTCATTCCTTGCTACTCCAGGGGCCTCAGCAGAACCCCACCATCACCTTCTCCAACATGCTGCCATGACGGGAGCTGGACCCCAGCAGAACCAAGTGTGTAAGAACTCTATTTTCAATCTACTAATGTTGTGACTCAAAAAAAAAAAAAAAAAAAAAAAAAAAAAAAAAAAAAAAAGCCTCAGGGCTAGGGATGTGGCTTGGTTAGTAGGGTGACTGCCTGGCATGCATGAAACCACAGGTTCCAACTCCAGAAACCTGGCCGTGCAGGTCAGTAATTCCAATACTCAGTAGGTGCAGTCGGGACAGTCAAAACATCAGAGTCACTCTCAGCTAGCTGCATAGAAGGTCTGAGGCCAACCTGGGGGGCTACATGAGGCTACATGTCTCAGAGGAAAGAAAAGAAAACTTGAGGGCTGGAGAGAGGGCTCAGCTGTTAAGATACTACTGAGCTTGTGAGAGACCCTGAGTGCTGTTCCCAGTACACTTCTGGCAGCTCACAACCTTCTACAGTTCCAGTTCCAGGGGATTCCGTGTCCTCTGTGGGCCTCTAAGAGCATACATACATACATACATACATACATACATAAGACTTAACCCCAAAGCACAGATCCTTGGCCTATAGATTCTCTGGCTTAAATTTCAGGACTCTGCCTTTTCCGTGGGAGCAGACAGCAGGAGCATTCTGAAGGACCCAGCTGTCCTGTCCCTGTCTCAGGAACTTCCTCACCAGAATGGCTCCTACTTACAGCATAGGAAAAACGACCAAAAGTCAATGCCACATGTGGATGGACTTTGTCACAGGCTGTCACCTGTTACACAGACCTGCTGTCCTCCCAGCACTCACGTCTAGAGAATATGTCTAAGTTTCTAGACGTTGCCTGCTTCTCTCTCTTTTCTGATGCTTTTTCTGTCAGTGTAAATTATGGGTAAATATTTCTTCCTGTGGGAGAAAAGCTGTGCCTGCCCTGTAGTTCTTCCTGGGAGTGACAGAAGCCAGAGTGGCCATCTGCTCTTGCCACTGGGATCTTTAGTCTCCTAGGGTCTCAAGATCTCCCTTGAAATTATGCTGCTGAGCATCCAGCACTATGGCACGCACAATCCTAGCGAGTCTGTGACCAGCCTGAGCTACACAATGATTCGAGGCTGAGGCACATGTGTGCTCACATACATACATACATACATACATACATACATACATGCATGCAAAATAAATATTTTTAAAATGAAAAAGAACCCAGACAAGACAGAGTGCAGTACAGAAGACAAGCAGAACCTCTCACAGACAGAGCAACCTTGGACAAAGACAGACTGACAGTGACCAAGGAGGCCACGCCCCACTTCTGCAAACTTTGTATTTTTTTCCTTTCTTAATATTTTTGTATTTTGAAACAGTCTTGCTATGTAAACCAGGCTGGTCTTAAACTTGCAGTGATCCTCCTGCCTCTGATTCCCCACTACTGGGATTACAGGTATGCCCTACCATACTCAACTTATTCTGAAATCTCTAGAACAGCTTTTAAAAACGTAATTTTTAAAAAATATTCGTGGACAAGGAGTTGGTGTGGAGGTCTGAGGACAACTTCCTGGAGTCAGTTCTCCATTTCCACTTCATGTGGGCTTCAGAGATTATACTCAGGTCTCAGGGTTTGTATTTATACAGCAAGCACCTTTACCTGATTGGCCACCTTCCCTGCCCAGAACCAGGAGTTTTTCCTGAGGCTCTGTCCTGTCCAGGTGACTGACAGGCCCCTTTGGATTATATAGTGTT
Organism: Arvicanthis niloticus; assembly: GCF_011762505.2. NCBI lineage: Eukaryota > Metazoa > Chordata > Mammalia > Rodentia > Muridae > Arvicanthis > Arvicanthis niloticus. Next base: position 100,376,378 of record NC_047663.1, read on the forward strand.
AAGTGCTTTGTTATCAGAACCTCCTAACCAGCCTGGTGGCAAAGACCTTCAACCTCAGAGCTCAAGAGATGGAAGAAGGAAGATAAGGTCAGCTTGGAATACATCAGACCCTGCCAAAAAAGGAGGGGGAAGGAAGAGGGAGAGGGAGAGAGAGAGAGAGAGAGGCATTCAGTCCAGCTAGCCAGTGTTCCAAGTGGTTTAGAATCCTGGAACCAGCTTCAGGTAGTTATCTTCGATGGCCCTCCAGGGCCAAAGCCAGGACTCAGGCCCATTCTTCCAGTAATCAGAGTCAGAGTCCTGGGTTTTCAAGTCTGTTTACCAGAAGGGAAGGGTCCAGCCACAAAGGTCCCCCAAGCCTGTAAGTATCTAACAACTCTCTAATATTGAGAGGCTGGGGAGTAGCATCTACTTTCTAGCCCAGCTCTGACAAACTCCAGTGGCTGCAGGAAACCAGCTAAGGTAGGTAGCTTTGGGAATGAGGCCTTTAGTAAGACTTAGGCTCAAGCACCCAGCATCCTCTGCAGGCTTATCCTACTTCCCGGGGCTGCCTGCACACAGCCCTAAGGACACAGGACTGCCTCCTAATTGCTTCCCGCTCTTGGCAGGTTCTGTTTCTGCAAGGAGACTGACTATGCTCCTCAGGGGCAAGAGCCGCCTGGCCTGGATTCCCAGCACCAACATAGCGCTCACAACAGCCTGTAACTCTACCTCCAGGGGACCTGACAGCATCTTCTGGTTTATGTGGGCGTCTGGCATTCAAACTGTGTATAGATAAACATGCAGGCAAAATACCCATATGAAAAAAAAATTTAATTTAATTTTAAAGACATTTTCTTTAGGCCAGCCAGTATGGCCAATACCTGTAATCACAACTCTTGGGAGGTAGAGGCAGATGGATCTCAGTGAGTTCAAGGCCAACCTGTTCTACATAGTGAGTTCTAGGCTAGCCAAAGCTACATAAAAGAGAGACCCTGTTTAAAATAATAATACAAATTTTTTGTAAGAAAAGAAAAGATGAATAAAGACTGAAGAGATGTCTCAGTGGATAGAAACTTGTCATGCAAGTGTGAGGACCAGAGTTCAGTTCTTGGAACCCATGTAAAAAGGCAGGCCCGTAATCCCAGCATTCCAGAGTCAGACTCAGGGGCTAGGGGGTGGGGCAGCTGGCTAGCTAGACTAGCCAATGGGGACTCTGAGTTCAGCACAGGACTCAAAGGTTAACATAGTTAAAATTGAGGAAGAAATCTGACAACAACACTGAGTGTACATACTCACGCACATACATGTGCACCACCACACAAGCAAACAGGAATACAAACACACACACACACACTCCTCAAAATGGGAGGGAAAAAGTTTAAAATAAACTCAAAAGGGATGAGACCCCAGAATTTCAGCCAAAAAAAAAAAATGGTTTTCAAAGGCACCTCCAAGCTGAACCAAGTCCATAGCCCCTCCCTCCCTCCTTCCTTCCTTCTCAGCCACACATGGGTGGTACACGCTGTGGGAAATGCAGGCTCCAGACAGGCTCCCCTGAGCAGAGCGAAGGGCTTTCCAGATTTAGGTATCAGACCAACACTCAAAAGGGCGAGGCCTTCACAGAGACAAAGCAGCTTTACCACTAACGGAATCCTGTAAAATCAGTTCTTCCAGAAAGAAAAGGAATCTTTCATTTCCACTTGTGTGCCCGGAGCCCCGCGCCCAGGCCCTGGAAAGGAAGCACCAGGCTGGGTAGCACAAATATGGAGATCACAGGAACGACTCTAGTAAGGCAGAAAGGCGCTGGCCTGCAGATGGGAGCAAGCCTCAGAAAACTGCCTAGTTTGTAAACACGAAGGAAAACCAGCCAAGAAGGCCCAAAGGATCTGGTCTTTGAGGTCGTGGAGGAGGAAGTATACTATCCCTTAGGATAATCTGTACATAAAGGGACAGGGCTGTGCTAAACGCAGACCTGTATGTCTGTGAGATGAAACATTGCTTAACAATTCTTAGATTCAGTCTGTAAAATATAAAGTTGTGTCACTATAATGAAATTTGACTTGGAGATGACTCTGACAGCCAAACAAGGAGAAAGAATGGAGTTTCTCAAACACTTCAGAATGAGAAGGAAGGGCAGACTAGACAAAAGAACAACGTCAGACCCCCAGGCTTAAGAAACAGCATTTGCTGGGTGGTGTCAGTCCGCCCTGATCGACTTGATCCATAAACCTTGGGGGGAAACTCAGAAGCTCTTAGTAAAATATTTCACAGAAATGTTTTCAAGTTCCATCTTCTGAATTTCAGTGGTTTCTGTAGGCTCATACGTCCCACAAGGCGAAGATAAAGTTACCACAAGGTTCAAATACAACATAACTACAAATTACATTGATTTGTGGAATGGAAAACGGCTTCCACAGCGTGTGGAGCCGTGCCCTGCAATCGGTGTGTACCACTTCCCTGGGGTTTCCCGATGAAACCACGTTCCAGGCTCCCCCATGAACGAACGACAGCATCAATAAGCCTGCACCAGGCTATCGGGTCCTGTGTGTCCTGATAACAGTGACCAAGAAAAGAAGGGGCTCTCTGAGAGGAGAGGACCACCCAACAAAGGAAAACAGTGCTCAGCTCAGATCCTTGCCCAAATTATGTCTGATTTCATCTCCCACGGTTCCTGAAACCCTGCAGGGTTCTGATGTTTACTTTTAATTTTCAAATCATATGTATTTAGTTTGTGTGTATGTGTTCATACACACGTGTGCCTCAGTGCAAGCACAGAGGTCATAGAGCAACTTATGGAAGTCAGCTGTCTCCTTCCACTACATGGACTTTGAGGACTGAACTCAAATTGAACGACTTGGCAGCAAGTGTCTTTACCTCTGAGCAATCTTGCCGGTCCTACTAGCAGTTCTTAATCACATTTTTTTAAGCTGCCGATAGTGGTGCATGTCTTTAATCCCAGCACTACAAAGGCAGAGGCAGGGGGAGCTCTGAGATTGAGGCCAGTCTGGTTTACAGAGTGAGTTCCAGGACAGCCAAGGCTACACAGAAAAACCTTGTCTCAAAAACAAAACAAAACCAACAACAACAAAAAGATTACACACACACATGGGCTGGAGAGATGGTTCAGCAGTTAAGAGCATTGACTGCTCTTCCAGAGGTCCTGAGTTCAATTCCCAGCAACCACATGGTGGCTCACAACCATCCCTAATTGGACCCGGTGCCCTCTTCTGGTGTTTCTGAGGACAGCTACAGTGTGCTCATATACATAAAATAAAATCTTAAGAAAAGACTAGCAATACACAGCAAATTTACAGTTTAAAAAAAAAAGATTACACACACACACACACACATACACACACACACACATCAGTACATGGTCTATACATTTCACTGGAACCGGGGTTAAGTTAGTCAACAGTAAGTTTCCTGTTGCTGAGGTAGCTTTGCTAGTTTGGTTTCCCAAGTCTGGCCTCAGCTTCCTGAGGGCTGGAGCGAGAGGTGGGTAGGGCCATGTCCAGCTCACACTGAACTCTGAGACTTGAGGTCACTCAAAAGGCTCCATGGGCCAAATGGCTCAAGCTCTCCATCACTGGTTTTCTGGAGCCTTCCAGGTACATCCAACCTATGTCCCGGAGGCCAGATGCACCTCAGGGAGAATGAGACCCAACACAATTCTTTTTTGTAACTTGGTTGCAAGGTTTTCCAGTGTGAGTGATGTCAGAGCCTGGACACATCTGCTAGGCTTGACCCTGGGGAGTTCATGCTCTACAAGGATTGGATAGGTGCCCAATGATTAACCTATTGGAACGCAGGCAATGAAACTGCCAAGGATGATACTCAGCATACTAGTGACTCTGACCAGGAAGGGACACTGCCTGGGTCTCAGAAGCACTGCTGTCTCCCTCTGATGTCTTCCCGCCCACCCTCCTTATGGACAGGTGAAGGACTAGGACTGATTCCCAAGGCTGTCATAACCAGGGCCATGTGGCTACAATGGTGCTGGCCTAAGGACCAGAGTATAATCTCCAGGACCTAGAGAAAAAGCTAGACATGGTGGCATATGCTTGTAATCCCAGCACTGGGGAGACAGATGTCACAATCTCTGATACTCACTAGCCGGCAAGTGAGTCTGGCTAGTCTAAATGGTGAGCTCCCATGAGAAATCCTACTTCAAAGGAGGTGGTCAGTATTCCAGAAGATGACCCAAAGTCCCGAAGTTGTCCTCCAGGCTTTGCATATATGCACCTGCACTTAAAACTTTTTAAGTTTCATTTTTATTTTTAATTAGGTGTATGAGTCCAGATGTGGGTATGTGCACATGAGTGCAGTGCCCACAGAGGCCAGAAGAGGGCATCAGAACCTCTGGAGTGAGAGTTTCAGGCAGTTTTGAACAGCCTGACTAGTAAACTCAGGTTCTCTGGAAGAGCATCAGGGAATCTCTCCCCTCCCCATACACATACTTTAAAGAAAGAAAGAGGGAGAGGAAAGGCCATCTCTCTCCTGATCACGGTTGTTAAAACCTTGGAGTCCTGCCCCATCTCCAGGAAAATGAAATTTACAGAGGGCCAAAAAGATTGAGCAGACAGACTTGCTTCAGCCCAACTATCTGTGTAGAAACAAACTGTGTCTCAAAGTCTTTGGTCTCCATAAGTGAAGGTTTGTGGGCCTGTTATACTTTCTGTAGCTAACGTGTCTTTTGTTGAAGGCATTTTGGGTGTGACTCTTAGGATGCTGAGACAGGGGCCATACCTTCTTGTCTACAAACCTAATAAAATGACACACAATTCTCAAAGATCTGTAGTCAAGTGACAACCTCAATGAGTCTAATGCTGTCATTACTGTCCAGACTGCCAATGAATGCCCAACAATAAAACAAAGTTATGAGGACCCCCGGAAAGTAACACTTAACCTCAAAGTCCAGTTCCACAGCAGGTAAACATCACTCAGGTTCAGAGTCAGCCACGGGCAGCCAAACGGGCTGCGGAGACAGACACACAGAGCGGAGTCTATTTACCTGTGGATATAAGCCACCCGGATCCCTGGGCTATTTTCATGGCAGCAAAAAGCCAAAACAAACAAAATACAAATGACTGGTGCCAAGACTCCAGGGCTTCCTCCTACTTTTCACAGGTGCTTTGGGGAAATTTGCAGGAGAATTTGAGTGAGGGTCCTGCCTATTCTCACCATGAGGCCAGTCCAGATCAATAGAGATGACTGGATTAAGTGAAGGCAGGAAAGCAGGAACTGCCTGACAGCCCCTTTCTCTCAGGTTTCTCTCTTACTGTGTTTGATCCTGGACTTTCCTACACCTCTGCTGCAACTTTGCTGAGATCTTTCTGCTTATGTGCAGTGTGTTCAGACCTCAGTTTTTCCATTACAACTTCCCCTGTCTAGGAACATCTAGATTGCCTTAGCTGGGATTCTAAGACACGCTCTGAACTTTTCAACATCATACCCGCTTTTAACCCATAGCATAAACCTGTCAGGGCCAGGAGCCGTTTTTCCAGCATTTTAAAAGATGAGGGGTAGTCCTTTCCCATCCTATGGCCAGGCCATAAAAGTATTGAAGGACAAAGGAATGCATCTGCCAAAGGCAGGGGCTACTTCAGTCTAGTATTTTAGAGGCTTAAGACACTGGATGGATCTGAGAGCAATCACCGGGTCACTTGATTCAGTTAAATATCATAAGGATATTTTTTCAGGAAGGAATAAAACCTTTCGTTATTGATGCCTTTAGTGGAACAGGAAAAAAAGGACAATGGGCCTCTCCCACAGTAGATCTACAACAAATATTTCTGAGCTGGCCTGAACACTTTTAGAAGGCAGAGCAAGGACTGTCTGAGAAGAGAGCCAGGTGCGGTATGGGTGTTATTCTAGGCCAGGTATCGCAAGCGACACGCCCTCTGGATCCTGATCCAACTGATAAAGCCAAACACTGGAGGAATTACTGATGATACCACTCAGCTCCTTCCTCTACAGCCTTTTTCTCTGCATTAGTTCTACTTTAAAAGAGTCAATCTGAGAAGGCTGGAGAGGAGGGCAGAAGCGCAAGCAAGCACCTACTGTTGGAAATTATTTACCTTCAAAGGACTACAATATGGAGTCCAGTACTCCCTGAACCAACTCCAGAACACCATCCCCAGGGGAGGACGGTTTAGTTCAAAAAAGGCTAGAAGAGCGGCTCGGTGGCACAATCCTGTAATCTCAACACTGTGCAGGCAGAAAGTCCAGGGGTTCAAGACCAACCTCAGCTACATATGGAGTTGTGATGCCGGCCTGGACTACATAAGACCCTGTCTCAAAACATCAAGAAGCTGATGAGCTTAGAGAGACCCGTGACTTCCAGAAACTATTTCCCAACGACTGCCGCTCAGTCCAACAGAGAATGACATCAGCTCCACTATCCGGAAGCACAAATCCGACAAAGTATTAGGTAGGGAATGTCCAAACGCTGGAGCTTTGCCTTTCTAAAACACACCCATGCCTCTTCCTCTTAAACCTGAACGGAAGCTGTGGGCACAACACTGAATGATCAGGCGGCCGGTCCGAACCCACACTGACCGGGAAACCACTTGGAAGCAAGAACTAGGCTGGCAGGACAGGCAGGAGCCACGTCCTCCTTCGTCTGGGCTCCAGACTCCGCGATCCTGCAGTTCCCCTGCTCTCCGATACGCCCGTTCCCGTCTGGGAACCCGTGTGAAACCCACAGGAATAGGAGCAAAAGACGCATGGGCCCGGAACAGCTAAAGAGCATCTGGAAAGTTACCCTACTTTTTGTCTATTCGCTCTTGCTTTCAGAGTACGCACGGGATAGTTCTCCAAATCGCAACTTAGCTACTAAAGGTTACTAGAGAAAACCGCACCGTCTCCTATAAACCCGAGGGGCATCACTCGGGGAGGTTCGGATGGAGCTGTGTAGTCCGGGCCTGAGAACCAAACACTGGTTTGAGCACTGCTGGAACCCCTCGCCCTCAATCCCGCCCAGAGCGCGCCACCTCGGGTCCCACGACGTCCCTACTCGCCGCTCGCGGAGAGCGCGGTGCCCGGGGACTCTGGGCAGGTGCTAAAGCGTGATCCCCGCCTCCGTTGCCGCCCGGTGCCCAGCGCCCCGAATCTGATGTTCCCCACAGAGCACCCAGCAGGGCCGCACTCACCGCCGCCGCCCGCGCCGCCAGTCGAGCCGGGAGGTCTGCACTGGCCGCGCGCGCGGGCCGGGAGGGCTCTAGGGAGGCTGGGCGAGCCGGGGGCGGGGATGTTTCGGGGCGTGGCTTGACGGAAAGGGCCAGATGGGGCGGGGTCTGGGAGGGGCGGGGCGACAGCCTTAGAGGCAGGAGGGGTGGGGATGAAGCTGCGATCTGAGTGGGCTCCCGAGAGGAGGGGCGCACGGAGGCGGGGCCAAAAGGTTGGGCGGGAGGCGGACTCCGGAGCCGCGAGGCTGGGAGAGGGAGGGGCTAGATTATTCTTTGTTTCTAACAGCCACAACTACACCCCCACCAAAAACAAATAATGACTACCTACAGAATGGGAGACAACATTTGTATGTCATGTAGCTGATGAAAGTCATTATATAATGAACAGTACAGCGGGTAGAGGCATATATTCCAGGTCAACTTGATCTACAACAGTGAGTTCCAGGCAAGCTAAAGGCTTTATAGTAAGATCTGTCTCAAGAAACCAAAATCTAGCCAGACTGCAGCTCAGCTGGTAGAGGGGTGGCATTAGCATGCATGAAAACCGGGTTCATCCCCCAGTGCCCCATAAATAAGTATAGTGCCACAGGCCTGCAACCCCAGCACTTTTTAAGGCTGAAGAATTTCTCAAAAGAATTGAGGCTAATCTGGGAGATTTAGGAAATTTGAAGCCAGTTTCAGATACACAGTGAGACCCTGTCTCAACCCATCCCACATATACACAAAAATAGTATTCTTACAACATATATGTTAGTGTGTGTGTGTGTGTGTGTGTGTGTGTGTGTGTGTGTCTTGCTGTGTAGTTCCATCTGGCCTTGAACTCACAGAGATCTGCCTGCCTTTGTCTCCTTAGTGCTGGGGCTAAAAAGCTGTTGAGATTATGGCAGCTAAAGCTATGCAGATGCTGTTCACATTACAGTAGACCAAGATGGAGAAGAGTGAGTAATCAGAGCCAAGAAACATAATTAACCTTCAATGACCACCCTTAGCAGCTAGGCCTGCCTCCTAAAGTCTACCATCTCAGTGCTGGGATGGGAGAGGCAGGAAGATCCCTGCAGTTTGCTGGCAGCCAGCCTACAGAACTGGAGAGCCAGTGAGTAATGTTGAAAGGGAAGGGAAGAAATGATGCTTCCCCTGGTTCGCTGCTGGTGCACGTGAGAGGGTGCAGCTGCTGTTCTGATTCCAGGTGGCACACAAAACTGAAAACAAGCATCCCAACTTGTAACCTGTACAAGGCTGTTGAGGGCCGTGATGTGCACCAGAGCCGAAGGGAGTAAAAAACTCCAGTGGTCAACAGATCAGTGGATAAGCAAAATGTAGCCTGATGATGTATTCAAACCTAACAAAAGAATGAAGTGGTACTTGCCACCACAGCAGGGAGACTTTGGGGACATTGTGCAAGGTGAAAGAAGGCAGGCACACAAGTGGCCGCAGATCCTATGGTCTCGTTTGCATAAAGTATGCACAGAGCAGGTAAATCCATGGACAAAGCAGACCAGTGGCTAGTTGGGGCTGGAAAGATCAGGAGGAGCAAGGGAAGCCGCTGACAGGGATGAGACTAACATTGTTTGGGAAGTGGGTAGTGGTGATAGGTGCACAGCTCAGAATGCTTAGGTGCCACTGATGGGCAGCTCAAAGACAGTTAAAATGTTATACTTTTATGTGATGTAAACTGACTCCCTTTCTTTCTTTTCTTCCTTCTTCACACAGGTATTGGTATATACCCAGGATGACTTCTAACTCACAGCAATCCTCCTGTCTTAGCATCCAGAGCTGGGATCATAGGCATCTCCTACCACACCCAACTCTATCTCCATGTGTGTTGGTGGAGTGTTTGTGTGTATGGGTGCGCATGGAAGCGTGTGTGTGTGTGTGTGTGTGTGTGTGTGTGTGTGTGTGTGTGTGCACGAATGCCAGAAGTTGACTGAGGATGAAGAACAATCAAAGAAGACACCTGATCTTTTGAGACGGGATCTCTCAGAAACCCTGGAGCTGCAGATTTAGCCTGGGTGGCTGGCCACACGTCTCTCCCTCCCTCTGTGGGGTTGGGTGTCCACATTCAAGTCCTCATGGTCCAGCAGCAGCACTTACTCATTAGACCATGTCCCCCAGCCGCTTAATTCTTTAAAAAATCTAAATAATGGGTTTAGACAAGAAGGGAGGAAGGTAGTTGGTGTGTGCAGGAAAGAGCTGACACAAATCCCCACTTCAGAAGAGTACTTTATTACGAGACAGGAACTTGAAATCATGATAGCCATCATCGGGCCTTGATGCAGGAGAGCCTTAGAAAGGGACGGTACATCATTTCAGTGATGGTGACTGTGGAGGGGGACAAGGACAGGCTTTCCTTTAGAACCTGGAGAAGAGTGTCCTGGAGAAAGAACTTTCAACAAAAATGACGACTGGCAACCCTGTGGTGGTTTGACTAAGAGTGGCCTCCATAGGTTCATATATTTGAATGCTTAGGCAGGACGACCAGACACTTTGAAAAGGGGTTAGGAGGTGTGGCCTTGCTGGGGAAGTCACTGGGGGTGGGCTTTGAGGTTTCAAAAGCCTGTGCCATGCTTCTGCCATGTTGATAATGGGCTAACCCTCTGAAACTGTAAGCCAGCCCCAGTTAAATGCTTTCTTCACAGGAGCAGCCTTGGCCATGTCTCTTCACTGAAACAGAACAGTGACTAAGACATTCCCTAAACAAAAGACATATCTGACCCTAACATCTTTTCAGGGGGGTGGTGGGAAATCCCACAGCACATGATTTATTTCAACATGACATAGGCCTTGTGATGAAAAGCATGGAAAACCTAATTAGGGCCATAAACTAGGGGCTACGGGCTACATAGTGTTGTGGTGAGTTTTGCTACACCACTTTGGCTTCTGGCAGAGCCTGCCTAGGAGCTGTCTTTGGATCCGTGAATGAAACACACAAACACATTAGCTTATTATTAAATGCCTTGGCTACCTCAAAGGCTGGGCACTAAACCTTCCCCGCTACCTCAGGCCCAATCAGGGAAGTGGCCACTTACCCAAAGTCTCACATGTCTGGATGGCTTTATCTCTTACCGCTCCTGTGTTCCCTTCTTCTACCCCAAGTCATGGAGAGTCTCCTGTTCCTCCCTGCATCCTACCCACACAACTCTAAGTGTCCCGCCCCATGCCCAATCATTGGCTGTTGGCATCTTTATTGATTGACCAAAAACCAATTGGGGACCAGGACCTTCAGTGTCTGGACAGCAGATTCTCGATTGAATCAAAACATTCGACCCAATCTCCAACAACATAGCATGTCTTAACTCTGTCTGGCCTGTGGAATTGGGAGACATGGACTGGTTTCTTCAGACTCTGCGATCTGGCCATTTAGAGTGACCAGTCTCTTAACAGAGCAGGCCCAACATGATACAGCAGGAGAGGCTGAGACACAGCATGTTCCAGCACCTTGAGATTCACATGCTTGAGAAAGGAAGCCATCTCCTCTGGGGTTATAGAAATGGCAGCAACAGGTTCCTGACAGAATGCAGAGCAATCCTGTTTCACCTTTTTTGTTTTAAATAAAAATTATATAATACACATCTGGAAGGGGGAGTGCATACACAGAAACATCTGGAAAAAGTTCTCAAACTTTCTCAAGTATAAAGAATGCAATAAATAGTTGTATTTAATATAATATAGTGAGAGGATTTTTGGTTTTTTTTTCTGATGTTTTATAAGCAAACATAAATTGTTTGTCTAAAAATAACAAAACAGGGCTGACAAGAGGGCTCAGTGGTTAAAGGTGCTTGCTGCCAAACTTGACAGTGTGAGTTCAGTTCCAGCCCTCAAGCGGCAGGGTGATCTCTGTGAGTTGAGGTCAGCCTGGTCTACATAGCAAGTTTCAGGCTAACCAGGTTGACATAGTAAGACTCTGTTTCCAAAAAAGAAACACAGCTGCTGAAAGCAGCCTGCACAGTGGTTGTGGGTGACCCATGGCCTGGGAACTTATGTTTCCATAACACCTATCCATCTCCAAACATGAGCATCAGAAAAGCCAGAAAACAAAACGAAAATATACCAGAGAAAGGGTTATAGGATTAGTCGGACGGCACTTATCCCAAGCCTAACTGACAACCTGAATTCAATGTCCGGCCCTACATAGTCAAAATAAGATAAATATAGCCTGGCATGCTGGTGTACTTGGGAGACAGAGGCAGGAGGGGGAGAAGCTCAGCCTTCACTACCTAAAACTGTGAGACTAGCCTGGGCTACATGAGCATTTGCTCAAAAGACACAAAACAACAACAGGGCCATTGCAGTGAGAGGACATTAATGAGAGCTTACATGAAAGGGGAACAGAGGATAGCCATTGTGGGCAGCCTGACAGGGGACCTAGGAGGACACAAAAACTTCAGAGACATGCCTCAAATAAAGGGGGCCTCTAAGTTCTCTGGGTTGGTGGGAAATTCCACACCATGTGTTTTAGCACAACAAAACCTGCCTGACAGGAAACCTTCCCGGGAGCAGAGCTGAGGGACCACAGCACAGAAGACCTGACACTTTGTGACACTTCAGGGGCACATAGCCTGATTTCTAGGAGAGGGAGAGGGGCAGCTAGCAGGGTGGGGGTGGGGGTGGGGGTGGAGGTGGGGGTGGGGGTCTGCAATCTAACATGTTGAACCCTATCTCCTTCCTCTCTGAGGTGAAAGGTGAGTTTGTCTTCATCTCTCTACTACCCACAGTCTTTATCACAAAGAGGGCTGAGGTCATTACACAAAAACCAGAAGAGCCCTGAGGCTTTTAGTCTCAGATCCACATCAGCAAGACACTAGACTCTTCTTCCTCCCTTGCACCCTCCATCCTTCCCTCTCTCTCCCTCCCTCCCATTCTCCCTCCCAACCTATAGGTCAGACCAAACCCCAGCAGCTCTCCCCTGTCTGGGACACAGAGCTGATTAAAAATAAAAAACACAGGATGCAAGCTGGGCACGGTAGTGCATACAAAGGTCCTGCCATGTGGGAGGCAGAGGCAGGCAGGTCTCTAAGAGTTGAGGCAAGCCTGGACTATAACACAGAGAAACCCTTTCTCAAAAAAACAAAAACAGACAAACCACTATAGGATGTTTTGACATTGTGGCTACAGGTTTATGGTCCCACCTATTGTCTGCCTCACCACCCTTTGGCATGTAGGCCAGGCTAGACCACATAGTGTGAACCTTGGCAATGCCTCTGAAACAATGTAAGTCAGAACCCTCTTTCTTCTCTGGATTTGAAAAGAAAGTGCCCTCTCTCCTACAGCAGATCTCCTCCTGCCTACTCAGGGTGCTGTGCCTGTCCTAATGAGTGTCTCTTTGGACCTGCAACCCTGCTCTGCCCAGTCTGGGCTCCACATCCTATATGCCTTCTGAAGGGCGGTCAAGACAGCTCCTTTCCAGGACATGGAGCTTCCTTCTAAGCAGAGGAGAGTTGAAGCATTCAGACCAATGAGAGAACAGGAAGGAGAGGGCGAAAGCTGAGAGCCATAAGTCTTTGTCAGTAGAATGAGACCCCTGAGACCCAAGAGCAAAACCCCAAATGGGGTGTAAAAGCCTGAAGCAACCTTCCTCCAGTGGCAGAGCTGTGGGCCTAGAGCAGTAAGCCTCAGGCTGGAAGGCCAGCACTGCCTCTAACTAGCACTGCAACTGTGGCTCTGAATGACACACCAGGAGCTATAAGCTCTGGGTTTGAAAGCCCAGCAGGAAGCCTGACACTGAAGAGGTTAGGAAAGCTACCTGTGGCTTTAAGGGAGAGCCTACAGGCCGTTACTCTGTGCAGTCTCTGCTCCTGTTGCAGACAGGGCTGAAACCAGGGGAGCTTGGGTCCAGAAGGAAGCAGTAGAATCCAGAGATCCTGGCCTGGCCACAGAGTTATGGGTTTGCCTCTGTCTCTATTTTTAAAAACAGAAGAAGAAGAAGCAAAAAAAAAAAAAAAAAAAAAAAAAAAAAAAACATACCCAAATCACGGCACAGGATACAGTATGAGCCTATAAACAGAAGAGGAAGAGAAATTGGGGAGGAGGAAGCAGGAAGGGAAAGAGATACGAGTTCATCTCCTTGTTCCTTTATACAAATCCAACTTTATACAAATGAGAGAAGAAGGCCCAGAAAAATTGAGCACCACACCTGGGACACACTGCAAGGAGGCGGCTGGGGATACGGCTTGAGCCAGGTGGGGTGAGATGATTCTTCAGATTCCATCCCTGCTCCCCTCCCTGTCTCTGCCCCACTCCACTGCTGATGTGTCTTGAGCCCTGTGCAGTGTGTCAGGGACAAGGGTGAGGGGAACGGCAAATATCTTTGTTCTAGTTTCTCCAGCTGTTGTAAACCCATGACCAAAAGCATCTTGGGGAGAAAGGGTTTCTTACGTCTTACGCCTTACAGTCCCTCAGGAAGAGAAGTCAGGGCAGGAACACAAGGCAGGAACTGAAGCAAAGGCATGGAGGATCACTCCTTACCAACCTGCTTTTGTAGCTTGCTCAGCCCGTTTTCCTGTATAACCCAGGACCACTTGCCCAGGGACAGCACTCCTGGGCCCCCCACATCAAACATCAATCAAGAAAATGCCCCACAGACTTACCCAGAGGGCCAATGTGGAGGAGCCATTTTCCCCACTGAGAGTGTGTCTTTTTAGATGACTCTGGCTTGTGTCAAGGTTGACTGAAAACCAATACAATGTCGAACTGGCCTAGAGAGCTTTGATATTCTGGTTTGAATTATGGAAGGCAGGCTCAGTGGGGATCACTTGCCTTGTTCACGTGAGACTCTGGCTTGCACCCCAAGCAGAGCAAAACATAAGCAACTAAACAGGGCTGTGTGACCTCAGGGTCATCAGCTGGTTCCTCCTGTAGCTTCCAGGAACTACACACCCCCTAGTCCAGCTGAACTTCAGTCTCCAAGGGAAACAAGCTTGAGAGGGAAGGGAAGCATGACTCAGAACCATGTTTACTTCATAAACAGTCACATGATCCACCACACGCTGCTGTCTCAATAATCTTTGAAGGGAAATGACTCTCCTTTACAGATTTAGCAGTTGAAGCCCAAAAAGGTTAGGCAAATTGTCCACGCCATACAACTTCTACCTGTCAGCAGTAGGATTTGAACCCAGGCTGCCTGACTTCCAATCTATAGTTAGCTGCCAGCCGTGGACCACTTGCTTATCTGAGCTTCCTGGGCAGTTCAGCGCAGTTCAGACCTGTGGCTATTGGAGCATGTGGCCTAAGGACCTTTCCCTGCAATACCATCTAACCTATAGTCCCCAACCTACAGAACAGAAGGAAGCCGTTCAGCATATGGGAGTCAAGCACTAGCTAGCCCAGTTCCATTGCTTATAGCTGGGGTCCAGAAAGGAGTTGGGGTACTCTGCCCCATGGCAGGCAGGAGTTGAGACCATACCTCAGCACGCTTGAGTCTTCATGGGCTCACAGTCTCCCCAGGGTCTGGAATTGTTGTGTTGGGGACAGCTCCAAGCCAGGATCACAGAGGGACGTTGATCCTAGGGCTGTCTCTGGGGTATACCTGGCTGGGCCATGTCACACTTGTGCTTCTTGGAATTTGACTCTGAGCACTAGTGTTCGCCCATTAACTCAGGAGCACCTGCAATGGGAGGTTCAAGGCCACTTTCAGAGGCCAGGAGAAGCACAGGTGGGGATAGGCAATGAAAAGGCTGGGACCCCCTCGCCTCCTGGGGCAGGGTGTGGCCGCTGTGGATTCAGGAAGTAGTCCTAGAGGTAACAGTGGGGAGGCATGAAGGATGGTCTCCAGCTGTCACTCAAGACTGGCTCCCTGTGGGCCAGTTTCTCAGCCATTGTGGAACCTCTCCTGTCCAGGGCTGTGAACTAGTGAAGGGACCGAGGGTCCTGGCCTTGTACTCTGAGGTGTCATCCTTCTGTGACTTTGTTCTTGGAGCTGTCCACAGCGGAAAGCCTAGGATTACAAGCAGGTGCCACCACATGCAACTTGGGCTCTATGGACGGAGCCCAGGGCTTCCTGCAAATTTAGGGCAAGCAATGTACCAACTAAGTACATCCTTGACCCCAGAGACATCCTTCTTATTAAATGCCCTTTATAATCCTGCCTCAAAAAAGAAAATGATCCCAGCCAAGGAAACCACCCGCCTCCCCCACCGCATGACTCAGTTTCTCCACAATAGAGAGCTGTGGAGTGGCATTCTGTTTCCCATGGAACAGTTTCTCCACAGCGGAGAGCTGTGGACCAGCATCCTGTTTCCTGTGGACCAGCATCCTGTTTCCTATGGACCAGCATCCTGTTTCCTGTGGACCAGCATTCTGTTTCCTGTGGACCAGCATCCTGTTTCCTGTGGACCAGCATCCTGTTTCCTATGGACCAGCATCCTGTTTCCTATGGACCAGCATTCTGTTTTCTGTGGACCAGCATCCTGTTTCCTGTGGACCAGCATCCTGTTTTCTTACTGCCCTCATCTCCATGCTTTATACATGTTGCATGGCATCTACCCATTAAGTGACCAACCACATAGGTTCCTTGTGCTAGTGCAGCTTACCACAGGACCTTTGCCCCTCCGTTCCCACTTCTTGACCTGCTGTCACCCAAGTGCCTGCACTACCTGTTTCTTCCCTCAAGTGTTGCTTCAGCATCACCTTCTCACCCAGACCATCCCAAAGAATCTTACTTAAAGTTACAGCCAAATTTTTGGCCTTCTGAGACCTCCTGCTTTTCTGTTGGTCTAACCACTTGCCCACTGACTACATTATAGTTCTTACTCCTGTCTGCAACTGACTAAGCTGGAGGGGCAATCCTTGCTGCATGGGGCCACTTATAAGTCCCAATGACTGGTGTTTGCCTGGCACAGGCATGCATGAGTGGATGGATGGACAGCAGCCTGGGCAGGAATATGAGGGGGTGAGGAAGCTTCACTTCCTCCTCAGCTACTCTTGCTATCTTTCTTCCCTTCTTCTTTCATTTGAGGCAAGGCCTTAAGTAGCCCAGGCTTGCCTAAAGCTTACTGTAGGGCAGAGGATGACTGTGAGCATCTGATTTTCTGCTTTCCTCACACTGCTAGGATTACAAGCACATGCTACCATATTCTGTTTATGCAATGCTGGGCTTTCTGCATGTGGACGAGCCTCTACCCAAAAAGGGACTTCCCTAACCCTCTTGCTTTTTCTTGTTTGCTTATTTGCTTATAAGGTTAGATTTTTTTTCAAACCCTATTTTTAATAAGGTCCTAAAATGCTTCAACCTCTCTTCTAGCCCACCACCCATCAGAGGTAGTGGGGAAAAAATTATTATGATACGGGGGAAGTGAACCTGTTTAGGAATTGTTCTTAGGAGCAAATGCAATCTGCATTGTCAGGGAATTAGCAGTTTGGTCCTCAGAAATCAGCAGTGGCAGTTTGATCCACTCACAAACACTTCACAGATAATGCCAGCAGTCCAGTTCAGTAGTGTCAGGATAGCAAACACGAATCAGCAGCAGTGGCATGACCTAGCAGAAACAGCCAGGCCTCCAGAGAGTCGACACGAGTCAGCAGACACAATCAAGACCAGCAGGGACGCCAGCAAAGATGAAGCCTCAAGACCAAGAAGCATTGCAAAGGTAACTATGCAAACCACTCCCCAAGTCACTGTCTGTTGAGTCCTATTTATACTCCCTCCAAACATCATGTGTCCTCCCACAGGCCTTGCCTCACCACGTGAATGTGTATCAGCTGTCATCACTCTGCCAATCTATTCAAGAACTCAGAAGCAGCAAGAAGTTGCCAGAGCACCACCAGAAGGATTTTGTTGCATTTCTCTCTATGGAGTCATGACAAATGGAGCTCAGCAATACAATGTAAGGCAGACCAATACATGCATGTCATTAGCAAAAAGCCCTTTATCACACATCCTTTCAACGTGCTTGATTTAGCAAAACATCCTTCCTCCTGTATCTGCTTCAGTGAAACATTCCTTCACAAGTCTGCCATAGCAAAACATCTGCTCACCTGTGTCTGCTTCAGGAAAACACTCCTTCATATGTCTGCCCCAGCAAAACACCATCCATCACAACTGACCTCCCAAAGAAACCAGAAATTTCTTCATTTGGTTTTTGGTGTTTCAGAATAGCATTTCTCTGTGTATCCCTGACTGTCCTAGAACTTGTTTTATAAACCAGGTTGGCCTCAGGCTCAGAGATCTGCCTGCCACTGCCTCCCAAATATTGGGATTAAAGGTGTGCACCCTCCATTGTCCATGCTACCCCCAGAGGCCATGCTACAGCCAGGGGACGTGCTATTGTCTGTTGCTTGAACTGCCGCCTCTGACTGTGTTGAGGCCCAAGGTCCAAGTGGATGGCTATGGTCTATGCTGCCACCAAGGGCCACGTCAGTTGTCAGCACTGTGGCCAAGGGTCTTGCTGATGTCTGTGGTCCATGTTGCAGCCCGAAGCTGTGTGGCCATGTGTATGTCTGTGGCCAAGTGGATGTTCCTGGACAGTGTTACCATCAAAGGCCAAGTAGATGACTGGTCTGTTTTGCCACCTGAATCCATGTCGATGTCCATGGCCCATGCTGCAACTGGAGACCAACTGGAGATCGTGTGGATATCCGTGGTCTGTGCCCCTACTAGAAGTAATGTTGATGTCCATGGCCTGTGCTGTAGCCAGAAACCACGTGAGAGTCCATGACTCGTGCTTCTGCCGAATGTCAAGGTCAGGGAGTTTCTTTTGCAGTTGAGAATGAGAGGCATCGAAGGCTTCTGTGATAACCTCTCTGTCCCCAACCACCTCCATCCCTAAAAGAAATAGTCTGGACAGGAAGCCATTGAAGAGCTCTTAAAATTGTGATGGAGATACTGAAGTGTAGTTCCTCATGGATGGTGGCTTCTGGTGGCCCGGGTACAGAAGGACTCAGTTTTCCTTAAGGGGCTGCCCACTGGAAATTTGACCATGCTCCAATGAGTAAATGGGCAACACAAATTGGACTTGCTCCTCCTCCTCCTCCTCCTCCTCCTCCTCCTCCTCCTCCTCCTCCTCCTCCTCCTCCTCCTCTTCTTCTTCTTCTTCTTCTTCTTCTCCTCCTCCTCCTCCTCCTCCTCCTCCTCCTCTTCCTCCTCCTGCTCCTCCTCCTCCTTCTCCTTCTCCTCCTTCCTCCTTTTTCTCCTCCTCCTCTTCCTCTTCCTCCTCTTCTTTCTCTTCTTTTTCTTTAGTTTTGGGGGAGGTCACAAGGGTAGATGGTGGACCTGGGAGGACTGGGAAGTGAATGTCATTGGGGCACATTATATGAAATCTCCAAATAATCAATACAATATTGTGCTTTTAAAAACTAATAAACAAATTTTTACTTATAAATTGTCCTGGAGCAGCATATTGAGATATATATATATATCATATCATATATATATATGCTGGAGAGAGGGCTCAGCAGTCAAGAGCACTTGCTGATCTTGCAGAGGACCCAGGTTTGGTTCCCAGCACTCACATGGTGGCTCACAACCCCCGTCACTCCAGTTCCAGAGGATTGGATGCCCTCTTCTGATCTCCTTGAGCATACATGGTACACATACATGTATACAGGCAGTCACATATATAAATAAAAAAATTAAACATTTAAAATAATAATACCTGCAACACACAGCCAAGGGTCGGCTTTATACTCTACCAACTCTCTTAGTCCTCACAAGAAAGCGAGGCGGGAGCTATCATTATTCCCTGTCTGAGGCAACCAGAACTCAGTGGAATCAAGCCACTTGCCCACAGTCACACAGCTAGCTAGTGCAAAAGCTAGGCTAGAGCCCAGATAGGCTCTTCTCTGAGAGGGAAGCAGAAAACCGTTGCTTATATATGAGGACCAGGCTTTGAAGCCAGCAGAGCCCAGGCAAAGTGTCCACTCATTTCCTGCAGCCTCTGGGCCCTTGCCAGTCCCAGTGTGGTACGTGAGCATTAGATGTCGCTTCTGCTCCCTGATGGGAAAGTGTCTGCTACCGAGAGAGTCACTTCCCCAAAGCTCCCAAGTGACAAAAGAGGAAATGAGGAGGAGAAAGGAGAAGTGAGCTGGGCCCTCGGCAGTCCAACGCCAGGGGGCGTGGTTTCCAGCAGAGTCCTGGGGCCTGCCTTGAGGCATGCGCAGTCACCCAGCTGACTGGACACCACCATGTGTCTTGCCTTTCTGGTGTGCATGTGTGTGCTGAAGACTTGAGTTTACTTATGTAACTAAGGATGAGTTTGAAATTCTGACCCTCTTCCCTGTCCTTCCTTCTGAATGCTGAGATTACAAGGAGTGTGCTACCATGCCTGGTTTAAGTGGTATTGGGGACTGAACCAGGGCCTCATGCACACTAGGCAACCATTCTACCAGCTGATCCACATCCCTGGTCCTGTGTGAGGTAGTGTTATTTATGTGTATGTGTGTGTATCATCATGGGGAAGTCTGTGAACAGTTCGGGGAGGGAGAAGAGACAGAGGCTGCTTGCCTCCCTTGTGAGATGATCTGCTGCCCTGGAAGGAAGAAAGGGCCTACCCAGGCCATCCATGGAAATACTAGGGAAAGTGGCTACCTGCTGAGTCCCACATGCAAAGCCTAGTTGGAAAAAAGGGACCAGGGAGCCAGCCTTGTGAGTCAGCACCTAGCAGCTCTCTCTGCAGGCCACACAGTGGTGGGGCATGACATCACCAGGCCCTGGTGAAAAGCAGTGCCCTTCTCTGTAAACAGAAACAATAGAATTGGAAATGCCCAGATGCCCACTAGTGTCCTGACTATCATCACTGCCTAAAACTTCTGCTTTACTTACATGCAAAGCTGACCATACTGGGTTACAGTGTAAATTCTGTTCTTCCTGACGTGGCTTGCAACTCAAGAAAAAAAAATTTACTTTGGAAAATTTGGATGCAAAATATCTAAAAGAGAAAACAGGAATAGGCCAGGAATGCTTTCCTGGGATGGGAAGAAGGTGTCAGCCTGGCAGACATCACAGAATTCTGTAGATTTTGTTTTAACCAATGAGTATGTGTTGCTTTTGCAAGGAAGGAAAGCCTGGTTTTAAGGTTTTCAGGACAAAGAAACATTCTCACCTCCATCGCAGGAAAGGACTGTGAAAAAAGCTGACAGCACCTCCATTCTCCTCTTCAGGAAGTGTGCTGAGAAAAGCTTTCATTCTCAAAACCTGACCAGGTTCCCCTGGAAGCACCACCGGAGTCCCAGCTGGCCCTCCACACCATCACAAAAGGTTAGGGAAACCCACAGAGCTCCCCCGCCCACAGCTGAGAGCACCAGGCTCAGCACCAGGGTGACTGTTACCCACAGAGCATTGGTCACAGATGTCACCAACCACACAGTCACCTGTAAGCTGTTGACTTTGTTTTCTTTGCTTATATGGGGGTTTGTTGTTTTTGTTTTTGAGATATGGTCTTGTGTAGCCAGGCCACCCCCACACTCCTTTAGTAGCTCAGGATGATACTGAATTCCTGATCCGCTGGCCTCCACCCCTGAGTGTGGGTATGACATTCCACACCACACCTGGTTTATGGGACACTGAGGATTCAGCTGGACTTTGTGCCCACCAACTGACCCGCAGTCTCAGTCCTACGGTTTTAAAAAGTTTGTGTTTGTTTTGGTTTTTTTAAAAAAGGGGGTCTCAAGGCCTTGAACTTGAGATCCTCCTGCCTCACTTCCCAACTGCTGAGTTCACAAGTGTGTGCCAACACACACACACACACACACACACACACATACACACAGACTTATTTCCCTCCCTTCCTCTCTTCTTTCCTTTCTATATTTGGGGTATTTTAGTTTTTGTTTTGTTTAAGCAGGGTCTCATTCTGCAACTAAGGCTGGCCTGACATTCAGATTGTGTAGCCCAGGCTAGCCTGGAGCTCCACTAGTTCTCTGCGGCAGCCTCCCAGGGTCCAGGACTGCAGTGTGCACCATGCCTGACTTCCTGTTCTGCTTTTAGGATCCTTTCCTTCGGCAAATTCCCAGAAGTCCAATTTTGGAGAAGCCTTTGTCATTTCCAGGGCCTGAAGCACTCAGCCAGATGCTGGGAAAGAGGCCGGGCATTTGCCTTTCCAAGGGACTGCCACTCCCAGCAGCTGTAAGATCTCTGCCACGTGATCCAAGACGTCTGTTCTCTGTGTCAGAAACCAGAGTAGAGCAGGAAACAGGAGGACTTTCCCTTCCTTTCCAAGGACTGGCATCAGGACACGAAGGACTGCAGGGAACCCTCAGCAGGAGCAGCCAAAAGCCCCTACAGCAAGGAGGAACCCTTTCTGTCTCCATTTGGATCCTGACCTTGGCCCTCCACACCCACCCTTTAGGGAAGATCGGATATTTCTTCTTGTACTGACTATGGTCCAGGAACTTCTGACGAATGCCTATTAACATCACTGGCCACCATGTTTCCCTAAGAATGTGATCAGAGTATGTGGTATGTGCTCTACAGCTTGGTGGAACTGGTCTGGTGTCTTTCTCCTCTCTGAGATTTTTAGGGACACCCTTCCCCCAACCCCAGGCCCGGTTCCTGCTTCCTGCTCCCAGGCAGGACCCCGCCCATTTCCTGGATGGATGGGCAAGAGAGGGAAACCATCAGCTTCCTGTGTCCCAGCCCTAAGAGTATGTAGGCTTCTTCCCAGGCCTGAGTCCCTGCAGCTCGGGGAGCCGGGAAGAGGATCCAGCAGCTTCAAGCAGAATAAAAGAAACAGCTGAGCAAGGAAGGGGAGCTTCAGTAGCAAGCAGGTCAGAGTGAAGAGCAACCAAGAAGAGTCAGGACCTGACAGAGGAGGCTGAGAGACAGGAAAGCAGACATCACTGAGCACCCTAGTGGTGGGGGAGGGGTGAACCCTCACAACTGGTTCCCCCTCAAGTTTTTGCAGCCTCCTTGTCCCCAGGAAGCCACCAGCAGCTGCCCCTTAAGTATAAAGTCCACACAGCCATAGAGACTGGGGCCTCACTTTCTCAACATTCGATCATGCGGGATCTACCTAGCTGCTAATCTTGTGTCCTGCTTGCTGCGGAGTGCCACAGACACACACAGAGAAGAGAAGGACAGTGCCCACTGCCCACCTCCCACGCATCCGCTCACAGTTGATCCTATGCAGTTACAACTCCCAAGGACCTCTCAGCCACTGACAGATCTTGGGTTTATCTATTGTTACTTATTTTGTTTTTGAGATGTGGTCTCACTGTTTAACCCTGACTGGCCTGGAACTTTCTATGTAGACCAGGCAGGCTTTCAACTTACAAATCTACCTGCCTGTGACTCCAGGTGCTGAAATTACAGGGATGTGTCACCACAGCCAGCCGTGTTAAAATTTCTCTTAATTTACTATCATCATTAGTGTGTGTGCATGTGTATATATGTGTGTGAATGTATGTGTGTGAGTGTGTATGTGAGTGTGTGAGTGCATGTGTATGTGTGTGTGGGTGAGTGTGTGTGAGTGTATGTGTGTGTATGTATGTGTGTGTTGAATGTGTGTATGAGTGACTGTATATGAGTTTGTATATGTGTGTGAGTGTATGTATGTGTGAGTGTATGTGTGTGTGTTGAATGTGTGTGTGAGTGACTGTATGTGTGTGTGTATGTGTGAGTGTGTGTGAGTGTATGTGTGTGTATGTATGTGTGTGTTGAGTGTGTGAGTGACTGTATATGAATGTGTGTGTGTGAGTGTATGTACGTGTGAGTGTATGTGTGTTGAATGTGTGTGTGAGTGACTGTATATGAGTGTGTGTATGTATGTGTGAGTGCGTGTGTATGCACACGATATGTATGTAGCCACACTATCCATATAGATGTTAGAGGACAGCTTTCAGGAATCATCTCTCCCTGCTCTCATGACATCCAAGGACTGAACTTGGGGTGCCAGATCTATGTGGCAAGCCGAGCTCAACATTTGAGATCAGTCTCATCCCTCAGTCTCTACCTCCCTAGTGCTGGGGTGATAGGTATGCGGCACTTGGGACTGACCCAGCACTTTGTTCATGCTTACTTCACCAACTGCAGCACCCCGACTCTCTCTTAATCTTTATATACACAACGGGTGGGCACTGTTATCAGCTCCATTAAATGGGTTCCATTAAATGGAAGAAACTGACTCAGAGAGGTTTCCGAAACAGTCCCAATCACACAGCTACAGGGGAGTTAACTCAGGTCTTGGCCTAGGCATCTGGCTCTGGGACCTCTCTGTGTTCAGTCGCTCTCCTGAGCTGCCCTTAGCATGGCTTGCTTTCTGTAATCAGCTGGAACAATGACACCCACACTAGGGCGGGTGGTCCACAGACAAACCACGTAGCCTCGCTGTGTGGGAAAACTGCTGCTTAGGTTGAAGTCTACCGTTGACCAGATAGCCTTCTGGAGCTCCGTGTGTAACGGAGGACCCCTTCGTTAGCAGAGTTTTTCCTTCTCAGACCATATCTGGGGAATTCTAAATCCCCTACCTAAGGAATGTCATGTAGCTTAATTAGTTTATAGGATCAATTTCCTTTCTCTTGACAACACCTGTTCAGCCAGCGCCTGAGATTCCTGAAATGCTTCCCCATGCTAATGAGGCATGCCAGGTACCTTTGCCCATACTGGATGTCCCTGCCCTCAGTCCCCCAAAATTTTATAAACCTTCAGTTACCCTAATGAAAGTTGATCTGCCTACTGACAAGCGGCCGTCATTCACCATACCCAAGGGACTTCTGAACCCCCCTTGTTTGATGTCTCTGCTTCCACCTCAGGCCTTGACCCATTGCATGTGTGCCCTCCTACGGCCCCTGCATGGCTACTACTGAGGACAGTGTTGTCAGCCCCAGCCTGTTATTCTGACCCACAGAACAGCCCAAGTCCTTTAGGCCTTTGAGAGCTCTGTTTCCAACATTAAATTGGTGAGAAAAAAAAATCTCAAAATTGATTCTGCTGCTCTTTTTGCTCTGGCTGCTAGAAAGCTCAAAACCCACCACACAGCCTGGTGTGCATCAACCTGGGTATCAGCTGTGCTGGTTTGAAATTCCTTGACTGTATTAGTTCTAACCACAGTCTCCTCATTTCCCATTGATTTTGTTAGTATCTTTGTCACATCAAGTCCATGTCAGGAAGCAACAAGAGCACAGTCCACAGGTCATGGACACATTACAAGCTACAACCTGGAGCTTCCTTACTGCTAGGCAGCCTGGTGGTTAGGGAATGTTTGTCCCTGGCTTTTAGCTGATAGTCGCTGTGAATACAGGTACCACAGGTTGCCATGGTGCCCCAAGATGTTTCTGAGTGATGCTAAGGAACCCCCAGAAGCAAAAGCCTGGGCTGATGAAGACAGGGAGCTTACACAGCACTGGTAGACCCTGAGCAGGGAACCTCCAGCTGAAGCCATGGCCAGTGTCAATACACAATGGTCTCTCCAGGTTTCTCAGCCACAGAGCTCTCACCATCCTGTTACTCCCGGAGACCCCAGGGAATGGAACTGGATCCTTGCCTCTTATCTGTCCTTAAGTAGAGTTAAGAGAGGCCAAGAGTGTTGCTAACATCACTCTGCAAGTAGAATACACAAAGGAAGGAAGAAAAAGTGGATTCAAGAGTAGTAATCTCTAAGTCAGATCTGTTTGTGTGTATGAGAGACAATGTCTTAGGTAGTCTAGGCTGGCCTTGAACTCCTAATCTTCCCTGTGCTAGGAAGGCAGGCATGTGATCCTATCCAGCAACAGTCAGGTTCACCTAGGGCATCCTGGGTAGGATGGACACAGCATGAACAGGAATCTGAGCAGCCAGCTGGAGTGGAGATCCCAGAGATAATGAAGACACCTACGATCCACTCTCAGAGCTCACAAGTGTCTTACTCACAGCAGCCGGTCATCAAACACCCACATCAAGTCACCACAGTGACACACTAGTCCCTCTACGTATAAGGCGAAACACTGATGTGTCTCACGAGGCTTCCAAAACTCTAAAACACCACACACCTTGGAAGAAAGAACAGGCCCAGAAGACTCAGAGCAGTGTGTCCACAGGGGACCACGGGGACCAGAAGGGAGCAGCTAAAAGGATCCAGTGTCCTTAGTGAGAAGGAGCATCCTGGAGGTGGACTGTGGAGCTAGCTGTGCAGTCCTGAAAAGCAATTGGCTGTCTATTTATTCTCAAAAAGCAAGACAATTTTATTTGGAGCTAAGCAATGGTACAGAATAAAGAAAGATTGACAATGACAACAGACCATGCCAGAGAGGACACTCAAGGGCTTGCTGTCATTTTAAATGAGTGAATTGTAGCTCAATAAAGCTACAGAGTTTTCTCTTTTCTGATAAGGAGGTGAAAGATTATCCCAGGGCACTGGCTGAGCAACCACAGCTGAGTCTTGACTTCTCTGTCTGTAGATGCATGTGAAGTGGTTCTTCAGTCTAGATGACAGGGTTGGGGGAGTGGTTCTTCAGTCTAGGTGACAGGGTTGGGGGAGTGGTTCTTCAGTCTAGATGACAGGGTTGGGGGAGTGGTTCTTCAGTCTAGATGACAGGGTTGGGGGAGTGGTTCTTCAGTCTAGATGACAGGGTTGGGGGAGTGGTTCTTCAGTCTAGATGACAGGGTTGGGGGAGTGGTTCTTCAGTCTAGATGACAGGGTTGGGGGAGTGGTTCTTCAGTCTAGATGACAGGGTTGGGGGAGTGGTTCTTCAGTCTAGAAGACAGGGTTGCAGAACAGGGTGTCCTGCCAGAGCCAGCCTGAGATGTCTGTAGAGCCAGGATCCAGCTTCTGGGTGTGTCCTTTCTGCTACCCCTTTCTTTGCCCAAATTCTGCCAAGGCTGCTTTCAGGAAAAGGGCGAGCCCCTGAAATCAGGAAGCCCCACTACTCTGTCCTACAAAGGATACTAAAGCCTTCCCTGTGTCTGAGTGCCAGAACCTGATCCATGCTCCAAACCAGAATGTGGCCTGCCATTTCCGTTATGAAGACAACAGAGTGTTCAGGCATTGTGAGACGTACCTGTAACCGGAGCACTCAGGAGACCAATTCAGAAGGGTTGCTGTGAGTTTGAGGGCTGGGCTAAAGAGTGAGTTCTAGGCCAGTCAGAGCTGACCAGCAAGACCTTGTTTCTAAAAAACTACCTAACTGATTAGATAAATAGATGAATGAATGAATGATGGCAAGTGGTCCCCCAAGTCTATTCCCACTGCTACTGTTGGTTTTGGGGATCTTAGGGAATACCACTAATGACTGTCACTAATCCTGCATGGTAATCCAGGCTGGCGGGGTAGTGTGGTGGGGGCCCACAAAGAGGCGAGTGTGCAAGAAGCCGTGCTCATACAATGGCCCTTCAGAAGCTGGTCCCTGGGGAAGGCAGAGGATCTCAGTCAACAAGGCTGAAGAAAGAGATGTCTGTCTCCATTTGGGCCCACCCCCACAGGCACAGGGCCAAGAATGCAGCCAGCATCTATTAAGTTTCTAAAATTATGCCTGGGCACAGCTGAGGATTGGAAGAGGAAGTGGTGGATGGGTGGGCAGGCAGGAAACTTGCAACCCGGCCCCTCCAGCACCAGGCGAGTGCCGGGTAGCAGACAGGGAGCACCCGCCTGTAGATGTCCCAGAAAACCAAAAGCCCTCTTGTGCATGGCCACCCTAGGGAAGTTAACTCTGTCGCTGCCCTCTCGGATCACTGCAGCTGTCCACAGAACAGAGGAGAAGTGGGAGGGTGTCCTCTAGCTGCCCCACTGAAGGAAGATTTGAAAGAGAAAACAGTATCAAAACCAGTGAGTGCAGGCAGGGTCACTCTGTCAGGTTGTACAGGTTGGTATATTGCAGGACTGCAGGGAGACACTTTCCTGGGTAACACCTATAAACTTGCTCACGGTAGCCCATAATATCCCGACGGGTACCAGGTGTCCTGTGGCCAGGTTCCCATTCTTTCGTGGGCCTGTGAGAATGTGGCCCAGTGGCCAGCAGGCATGCAGAAGATGGAGCAAAGCCTAAACTCAGATAAGAGTCCTTATCCAAATCCTCTGTCCCTCACTGAATCTAAGGTGGCAGCAGGCAAGTTCAGGGAGGTCCTCGAGATGCAGGGCAGGCTGTTTCTTGTCATGTTGCACAGTTCAGTTTGCTGCTGCTGCTGCTGCTGGTGGTGGTGGTGGTGGTGGTGGTGGTGGTGGTGTGCATGCAATCGTTCTTTCCCTTGGTTAAGGTTTTAGGGTGCATACAGAACAAGGGGCTGCACCAGTGTGGCTTCTCTGAGTGACGTCACACCTGCTCTCATTTGTTCCCTCCCTTGCTAGACCTATCCCTCCCCAGTCCCTTTCTTCTTCTACATAGTGTCCCCTCTGCCCTCCAGCCACCAAGGTGAGTTTCATCACCCTATGGCGCCCTTCCCTGAGATCCTCTCTTCCTTCCTTTCTCCTCTTTCCTTTTTCCCTTTTCCTAGCCAGCAAGCACACATGTATAAGTAGAAACATAAATGCACACATATAGACAGGCATACATGCACACACATATAGATATACATGCACATATATCGATTGACATACACACACCCATATATAGATAGGCATATATGCCCACATATAAATAAACATGGATCCATATGTATATATACATGCAGATATATAGATAGACATACCTGCATCCATATATAGACATACATGTACACATATAGATAGACATACATGCACATATATTTAGATAGAGATATAGGCACATATATAGATAGTCATACTGTCACACATATATAGAGACATAGATGCACACTTGCTTTGTAGATCAGGCTGGCCTCAAACTCAGAGATTGCCTGCCTCTGCCTTCTGAGTGCTGGGATTAAAGGTGTGCGCCACCCCTGCCCGGCTTCACCAAGTCTTCTTCTCAGGATCTCACCGACCATCTTGTGAAAGCTCACACCAGAGTCTTCCTTCAGAGGACCCAGGCTCCAGCTGTGGCAGCCACATAAGAGTTTTTATACAAAAAATAAATAAATAAATAAATAAATAAAGTGAATTAAGTCTGAAAAAATAAATAGGTGCAGTGCTATCCCTCCCTAGAACCCCGGCCTCCTGGGAGTCTCTTACAGTGTAACCTGCAGCTCTGCGAGTCACTAGGCTTTCTGAATTACTCAGGGAAGTGTAACTTCTGTCTCTTCTCTAGGCTTGCCTTCCTAACACTTTGGGCTTCCTTGCTGTAAGGGTTAGCTTTGTCAATTTGACCCAAGTTAATGTCATCTGGTAAGAAGAATTCAACTGACGAGATGTCTCCATTAGATTGGTCTGTGGCCAAGTCTGTGAGGCATGTTCTTCATTAAAGACGGATGTGGGAGGGTCCAGACTGCTGCGGGTGATGCAGGTGGGCCTGGGGGCTGTAAGAAAGCAGCCTGGGCAAGCCATGGAGCAAGCCAGTGTGCGCTGTAGCTTCTGCTCCCATTCCTGTCTCCAGGTTCCTGCCTATAGCTCCTACCCTGACTCCCTTTGGTGAGCTGACAGCTGCAGGATAAAATAAAACCCTAAGTTCCTTCCCTATGTTGCCTTTGGTGAGAATGTTTTCACAGCAACGGGAAGCTCCCCTCCCTGACGTGAGGTTGCTTGTCTGCATGTGACTGACCTTTGTGCCTTTAACTCCAGTAGGACTTTCCCCCTTCTCTTCCCGTTCTCCACCTTCCGGCAGCTGAGGAGGTTTGCAGCTTGCCTGCCCTCGAGTTTTTCTTCACACTCTAATAAAGTTGTCCTCCAGCTTCTGTCTGAGTCCACTCTTAAATTCTTTTACTAATGAGACTAAGAATCTAAAAAGCACCCCTGCTCCTGATCATCCCAGTATCTGTCTTACTATATACCCCAGACTAGCCTGGAACTCACTGCGTAGCCAAAGCTGGATTTGAACTCATGGTAATCCTGTTTTGACCTCCCAAATACTGGGATTACAGGCATGGTGACAGGGCACCAGGTATGATACCTGTTAGGTTTCAGACCTGGGACAAGTGGCTGAGGATCTAAGACAGCATGTCTACGGTGAGAAGAGCACCTTCCAGAGGTCCTGAGTTCAATTCCCAGCAACCACATGGTGGCTCACAACCATCTGTGATGGGATCCAATGCCCTCTTCTGGTATGTCTGAAGACAGAGACAGTATACTCACATATATAAAATAACAAATAAAAGTAAAAAAAATTTAAAAGTTGGCAAATGCAAGTTATGAAGGTTGGAAGACATGAAAACCATAAACAGTCATAGGAACGTGACAGGGTATGTAAAAGAAATGAAAAAGCGCTTCAGATCCTCCTCTCACTACGCTACTGTTGTGGTAAGACCTCCAGGGTGTTAATGCTTTCAACCAAAATCATTTACTGTAGCTTTTACTATGACAAAAGGGGGCAAGCCTGCTGCTCTTTCTGCTATGTGGATTCAGTACAGATTACAAACAACCTAATACTAACATATCTAAAATGTATCTCTTTTTTGTGAACTTAAAAGATTTTTGCAAGCTTCAGGGAATCCACTTGGTTGTACATCTCACAGGTTAAATGACCTCCAATAAGTAATGTCAATCAACAGTCTGTTTCTGAGAGTGGGATTTATTCCCCTTTCCATGGTCCTGGGACATTGCACCCCACCTCCTCCAAATATCGAGACCATGGGCCTAAAAGTTTCAAACATACACACAAGCAAAATTTTTCTCCCTAAACTCCTTAACTTTATTTCCTGCCCCTAACATATCTACCTGTCCTAGCATCCTATCAAGTCCAGGTGTCTCCTCAGGGCAGCCCGAAGCAGCTACCCACAGGTGCTCCAGTCCAGCCTCACAAACTGCTCCAACTGGGCCTTCACATCCCTAGCCTCAGATGGCCCTGCAGAGCTTGGACGGCACCCAACTCTTACCAGACTTGGCCAGCATTCCAGCTTTTGGACCCCCAGTAACAAAGCCCCATGTCAGCAGGAAGTAGTCATAGACGATTATGTCATTCTTATTCATTTATTATCAACAAAAGGCTGGGATGTTGTGAGTCAGACCAGAGACAAGGGACTGAGGTGCATGTTTAACATACCAAAGTAGACCTGGCCTCCAGGTTCTCCCAGCATGCCTCAGTCCTTACCTGTTAGGGGCATGGCTGGCACACCCATCCATCTACGTTGAACTTCCCAGCCCAGAGGCTGGGCTTCCTCTCACTCAGACACTCCTTCCTATATAATCCAGACACTCCGGTTCTCTCCTCCTATCCCTACCTCTGCATTTCACTCCTCTCCTCTCCTTTCCCCTCCCCTCCCCTCCCCTCCCCTCCCCTCCCCTCCCCTCCCCTCCTCTCCTCTCCTCTCCTCTCCTCACTCTTGCTCTCCCCCTCTCTTGGCATACATGCTTTCTCTTTGTCTTCACCTTCCTCTCTTTCTCCCTCAGCATGGGGACCTCACTGACCCCTCTTGTTCAATCAGTGAACTTACCTGAGAGCTGCCCCCAATAAGCCTGCCTTTATATTTAATTTGGCTTAAACTGGCTCATTTCATTAGTGGAGATAACCTATCAATATCTAGCTCAAGCTGAACGTCAGATAAACAATGTCTAGTACCACATTAGCCTCTGTGTGACACATGATACACTTAAAAAGCCATTTGCTCCCTATCAGACATTTAGGCATAGCTGGGGGTCCTGTGTTTTTATTAGTCTTAGCGCGCGCGCGCGCACACACACACACACACACACACACACACACACACACACACACACACACACCAGGGCCAGGCCTGTGAAGAGTCTATCCTTGCCAGGAAATACTGGTAAACCTGCAGCTAATTAAGAGCAAAGCCCCACTCCCCGACCTTATGGAGACAGCCACGCACATTCACGCATACACAAGCATGTCTCTCTGTGGGCTCGTTCTTTCCCCTGGTAGTTGTGGAGTCACCACATGGCCAGTCACAAAGGGTTGTTGATGCCTGGCACCAGCTTGTTCATGGGAGGACTCTGAGCAGAGGACACCACTGTGTTCCCAAG
The DNA here is from genome assembly GCF_011762505.2 of Arvicanthis niloticus. Taxonomy (NCBI): domain Eukaryota; kingdom Metazoa; phylum Chordata; class Mammalia; order Rodentia; family Muridae; genus Arvicanthis; species Arvicanthis niloticus. Next base: position 100,407,417 of record NC_047663.1, read on the forward strand.
CCAGTCTTTTGTAGGTCCTGCCCAGCCCAGACTTCCTCCCTGGGCTGCTTCTGAAAGTCAGGTCATGTGACATTCCAGGACAATGACACTGGCATTCTGGGGCTTTTGTGGGGATCCATTGGAGAGGGCAGGCTCCTCCCTGTTTCTGGACACGTGGGATAGAGGAGAAAGGAAAGTTCTCAGGTAACTCCAGTGCTGTTACCTTGGCAATAGCTCCTGACTTAGGTGGGGACACCTGTGGTCACAAGATACTGCATTCTTGTGGCCAGGAAGCCCAGCCCAACATCCATATACAAAGGAAACTGGATGGTAATAACTCCAGGTTTGGCCCCCAAGCCTCAGCAGAGCACACCCTAGTCACCACGCCCACATATCTGTGAGTTAAACCCTGAGAGGACAGAGGGACATAGGACATGTTTAGGGTGTGAGTCATCTATTCCAGGATTCCACTGGAGGCCAGGCTGGATCCAAACACTCAGCTAATACCTTTGACCTGCCCTCTTAGTGGTTTCTCAATCCTTCTATCCTGATCTCTGGAAACGCACTGGGGTACTCTGTAGCTACAAAACCTGTCCTGTACTTAACAGAGTCAGAGCCTAGGGTGTCCTCCTCCCAGGAGCTACTGTGACAACCAGACAGAAGCCAAGCAAGACACTGGTCCAGCCCCTTTGGTTGTCAGACTATTGAAACAATGATCTCCCCAAAACTGGAAGTCCCCCAGGAATTTCTGGAGGAAAGAAGGGCCGATGAGGGTGCAGCCTGAGGAACTTGTCTCCCAGGAAGAGATTTTACATAGTTCTGAACTTGTCAGACCACCTTCATGAGGGACTGGGGCCCAGAGGATGGAAATGGGCGGGCCATACCCTGCTCAGGGATGCTCAGCCATGCAGGCCTCCTCCCCTGGGATTTAAACCTAATCCTCGGGTCAGGATCCATGTCTGGTGTCTGTTTAATTGGCCTGTTGAGGATGGGAGGCCCAGCCTAGCATGTGAGGGCTGCCCATCCCCAGGCTCTGACCCTGACTTCAGTGCCTCTAGCAGCCCATCAAGTTCTTAACTGTTTTGGGCTTTTACAATGCTGGGAACAGAACCTAGAGCCTTCTCCAGGTCAGGCATCGGCTCTGCCAAGGAGCCACACCTAGTAAAGGAGCCCTCTAGCTGGACATTGGATCCTGGGCACCCTCTCCTGATGGTGGAGCTCCAGAAGCCCCTGGGGGCCGGCAGTCAGGGAAGGCTTCTTGGGGGAGGCTACTCTTTACATCTCAACCTTAGTGAAGAGCAAAGGAGCAGCAAGGTTGTTGTCACGGGGGACAATGGCAAGGCTTTCCTCTCTGGTCCAAGTACAAAGGCTGATAGTGTGTGCAGACAGTGAGCACCAACCTAGAGCATAGCATATGCCTGAAGAGTGCTCCCCCGCTGTGAGTGCTCCAACCATGATTCAGCTAGATAACATAAACCCTGCCTCCTTACCTGTATGTAGTAACCCTGCCCCCTTCCACCTAACCCAGCTTCCCTTTCTGTCTGTCTGTGTTTGTCATTTCTTCACATCCTCACAGAGCCCAATTAGGGCAAGTCCCTGCAGCAGTATGTGCAAGCACCAACCAAAGGCTGGCGCTCTTCTGGAGGACCGTGTTGGTGGCTCACAGCCACCTCGTAACTTCAGAGGACCTGGTGCCTCTGCCCCCCCCCCCCGCCCCCCGTGAGCACCTATACTCAGGTGCACAAATGCATACATATATATGATTTAAGGTAACGAAAGCAAACCTTTCAAAGCCAGGCGTGATGGAACAAGCCTGTGTCCCAGCATTCAGGAGGTAGAGACAGGTAGACTTCGAATCTCCCTGCCTCCATCTCCACCAGGCCTGGCTCGGCTCTTGCCTTTCCCCACCTCTCTTCCCACCACTCACTGGGCTTTCACGGGACCCTAGCCTTATAAACCGAATGTTCCAGATCCCGAGCCGCTCTCTCAGGCTTACCTGGGAGCCAGGAAGGGGAGCTGAAGAGTCAATGGCTGTTTAGATGAAGCCTGTTTATCCTGGGTAGGAAGGTCAGTGAGCCTCTCTGTTGTTGTTGTTGTTGTTTTTGTTGTTGTTGGTTGTTGTTTTCTTCAAGAAGAGACCAAAAAGTAGAGGTTTCCTGCAAAATTCTCCAGTTTTTAAGACCTTTCTGAGCTGGGTGTGGTGGTGTCCACCTCTAATCCCAGCAGAGGCAGGTGGATTGCCGTGAGTTCCAGGCTGGCCAAAGGCAATCTTGTCTCAAAAAACAACAACACAAATAAAGAAAAGAAAAAAACCAAAGGTGCATCTCTGTCTCTGTCTGTCTATCTCTGTTTCTGTCTCTGTCTCTCTCAGTGACTCTCTCTCTCTGTGCGTGTGCGTATGTGTGTGATAGTGTACAGAGGTCAGTTTGTAGGAGTTCGTGCGTAATGTGTGTATGTGCATGTGTGTAAGATAGTGTACAGAGGTCAGTTTGTAGGAGTTCGCTCTCTCCTCCCACCATGTAGGTCCCAGGGACCATCAGGCTTGGCAGCAAGTACCTTTACCCATCAAACCATCTAACTGGCCCCACGTTCTCCAAATTTTAATTGTGAGTTCAAATTAAACAATATAAAATGAAATAAAATGCTGGAGAGGTGCACTGGTGGTTAAGAGCACTGGTTGTTTTTGCAGAGGACCCAAGTTCAATTCCAAGCACCCACATGGTGGCTCACAACAATCTGTAACTCTAGTTCCAGGAAATCTGATGCCCTCATCTAATCTCCACAGGCCAGAGATACATGAATACATATGCCAAACACTCATATGCACAAAAATAAATAAAATTTCAGAAAAAAAGGAAACAAGACGGAGCCAAGCAAATACACAAGCGGGAGCTGGCCATCACTCCAGCAGGTACAGGGAGCTAGAAGTGGTCAGGACGTAGTCATGGCAGTGATTCGGGGACCTCCGTGCAGGTGCAACCACAGGAGATCCTGGGCAGACCACGCACTGGCCCAACTAGAAGTTTCCGTAAGAAACCACGTGTCCACCACACATGTATACCACTCCAGGCTGTGATGCCAAACTCTGCTTCCTGGTGGAGACCCTGGTTCTTCTGATTTCTAAGCTTAAGCCCAGAAAAATCAAATATGGGCAGCCAGGGCCTCAGGCAGGTACAGGGCACGAGAGAGTCATTGCCTCGCCATACGCTTGCTGTGAAGATGGAAGTGGGTGCCTCTGCTTCCTTTCCACTCCCTCTCCTCTCCTGCTAAGTTTGAGTCAGGGACCAACCAGCCCCCATTCCCTGAAATACTACAGATGCTATTAGCCACTGGAAGAGGGAGGACCTGCAAGAGTTACATTCTTGACTTTATAGAAAGTTTATGAGGAAAACTGTAAGGTGGATCTTAATAAGGTTGCCAGAAATAGATTTTTTAAAAGTATTTCCATTAAATTGTTTTGAGTATTAGTTACAACCACTTATTATACAGCACCCAGAGGATGGTATTCAAAAGGCTAAAACAGCACACTATAACTTCACTTTGGACCTGTAACATTCTAACTCTCCACACGTGGTGCCATCCATCCTAGAAGCTGCAGCACAGCAAGCAGGTGCCGCTTGCAGAAGGTCCTGTGCAGACAACATCTTTTTACAAAGCTCGAGCTTCATGATAGTCCATGTTCCCTGTGGCTAGGAGCTTGTCCTTGATCTAAAAAGGCTGAGCTATCAGAAAGGCATAATTGGTTACCTAAAGCCACTAAGGAAGACATCTCTGAACTGTATTATTATGTATTAGCTGCGTAGTAATGTGGGTTCTAGTAGCTGTAAGATTTCAGGGAGATGTTGTAAGATCCCCCTAAACTCAAACTGAACCCTCCCTTCCTCCCCCTCCCATTCCTTCCCCTCATCTATCCTCTCTCCTCACTTTGCTCCTCTCCTCTTCCAAAGACAACAAGATAGGAGCCTCTTTCAGGATTGGTTATTTGAAACCATCACTTTGCTAAGAGCTCTCCAGAATGCTGAATCCAAACACAAAAGGTTGGGCCTTGTATGGTGGCACACATCTAGAATCCCAGCACTTCCTGCTCTCCCCATCTTTCAGCTGTGCTCTCTGCTGTGACTGCCTCATCCTCAGGCAGGTCTTCCCCCTGTGACTGCCAAGATCATCCCCAGGCATGTCCCCAGAGAGCTGAGCAATCCCATAGAAAGAATATTTATTTCCTAGCTCTCCCAGAAAGTCTTATTGGTCCTATGTGGGTCATGTGCCTATGTCCCTGCCCCATCTCTATAGCAACAGGGACCAAATTTCTGACTACATGTCACCCTTGAGTTCAAAAGGGCCAGTTCCACTAATGCAAGGGGACATAGGTACCTACTGTCCCAGAAGGGATGCTGGACATTAAAAAATAACAGATTGCTACTGCAGTGGGTCATTTATCACAACTATCCTACATATGATGGAATCTCTCTTAAGAAAGGAGTCTGACAGATTGAAAAACATGACCACAGTATTTGGCAACTCTTCCCATTAAGGCCAGCATCTTTCCTCACACCCTACCTGGGCTGGTCTAGTGACCCACATGCAAACTCTACTGGGTAGAACCTGTGCTTGTGACATTGCAGATGAGTCTGAAGCAGTTGGTGGTGGCACACACCCATCATCTGAGTACTCAGGAGACTGAGGCAGGAGGACTGACATGAGTTCAAAGCCAGCTTAAATAACAGAGTGAGACTGTCTCAGAAAATAAAAAAAAAGGTTGGGTGTGGTTCTGGTGTGGCTCGTGGGTAGAATGCACATCAGGTATGAATAATGCCCTGAGCTAATCCCAGCTGCATATAAACCAGACACAGTGGTGCACATCTGTAATCCCAGCTGCATACAAACCAGGCACAGTGGTGCACATCTGTAATCCCAGCTGCATATAAACCAGGCACAGTGGTGCACATCTGTAATCTCAGCTGCAGCATGCAAAGCAGGCACAGTGGTGCACATCTGTAATCCCAGCTGCATACAAACCAGGCACAGTGGTGCACATCTGTAATCCCAGCTGCATATAAACCAGGCACAGTGGTGCACATCTGTAATCTCAGCTGCAGCATGCAAAGCAGGCACAGTGGTGCACATCTGTAATCCCAGCTGCATACAAACCAGGCACAGTGGTGCACATCTGTAATCCCAGCTGCATATAAACCAGGCACAGTGGTGCACATCTGTAATCCCAGCTGCATATAAACCAGGCACAGTGGTGCACATCTGTAATCCCAGCTGCATATAAACCAGACACAGTGGTGCACATCTGTAATCCCAGCTGCATATAAACCAGACACAGTGGTGCACATCTGTAATCCCAGCTGCAGCATGCAAACCAGACACAGTGGTGCACATCTGTAATCCCAGCTGCAGCATGCAAACCAGACACAGTGGTGCACATCTGTAATCCCAGCTGCATATAAACCAGGCACAGTGGTGCACATCTGTAATCCCAGCTGCATACAAACCAGGCACAGTGGTGCACATCTGTAATCCCAGCTGCATACAAACCAGGCACAGTGGTGCACATCTGTAATCCCAGCTGCATATAAACCAGACACAGTGGTGCACATCTGTAATCCCAGCTGCATACAAACCAGGCACAGTGGTGCACATCTGTAATCCCAGCTGCATATAAACCAGACACAGTGGTGCACATCTGTAATCCCAGCTGCATATAAACCAGGCACAGTGGTGCACATCTGTAATCCCAGCTGCATACAAACCAGGCACAGTGGTGCACATCTGTAATCCCAGCTGCAGCATGCAAAGCAGGCATGGTGGTGCACATCTGCACAGCACGTGAGAGTTAGAGACAGGAAGATCAAGTGCTTAAGGTCTTTCAGAAGTACATAGTGAGTTCTAAGATGGCCCAGGCCACAGGAGATCCCTGCCTCAGAAGAAGAAAGAGGAAGCAGCAGATAGGTGGAGAAGAGGGGAAGAAGAGGAGGGAGGAGGGGAAGAGTAGGAAAGGTGGGGTGGACAAGGGAAGGGGAAGGGGTGGGAAAGAGCAGGGAGAAGCAAGGTTAAGAGGAGCAGTGGTGACTGCAGCCATTAGGTTTCAGCCAGGCAGGATCGCAGATGCCTGTCATCCCAGCCCTTAGAAAAAGAGGCAGGAGAATCATGAATCTAGAGCCAGCCTGGGCTAATAGGAAGACCCTGTCTCAAAATCCAGCTCCAAGTAAACCAAGAGTCTAGGTCCCACCTTGACACTGAGTAGCGTTCTAACAAGCACAGGGTTGTAGCGGACGAGAGTCACAGTGCACAGCAGCCCACCTGCAAACAAAAGGATCCAGAAGTGGGCAGACTACTGGGAGAACTGTGCCATGCTACTTCATGTAAACTGAGCAGATTGTGTTCCCAAATTTTTCTTGTGTGGTACCCAGTTAGAGTTAGCTGGAAGAGAAAGAAGCCCAGGACACAGGGAAGAGAATCAAGGCACAGTACAAGTCTTTGAAGGTCACAGTAGCCAGGTACCATAACCCTGTGTCACAGCCTAACATCCACCATCCCAGGTCTGCTGCTGCAGGGGAACCTGAGTCTGTAACAGAAGGCCAAGCTCCCCCACGTAGGAGCTGAAGGGACTTCTCAACGGTTCAGAGACAGCACCAACCTTCTCTTCTCATCATCATCCATCCATCCATCCACCCATCCACCCACCCATCCATCCATCCACCCACCCACCCATCCATCCACCCACCCATCCATCCATCCACCCACCCACCCTCCCATCCACCCACCCACCCATCCATCCACCCACCCACCCATACACTCATCCATCCATCCACCTATCCACCCATCCATCCACCCACCAAACCATCCATCCATCCACCCACCCACCCATCCATCCACCCACCCATGCATCCACCCACCCATCCACCCATGCATTCATCCATCCATCCATCCACCCATCCACCCATCCATACACCCATCCAACCATCCACCCATCCATCCACCCACCCACCCATCCATCCACCCACCCACCCATCCATCTATCCACCCACCCACCCATCCATCCATCCACCCACCCATGCATCCACCCACCCATCCACCCATCCATCCACCCATCCACCCATCCATCCATCCATCCACCCACCCACCCATCCACCCACTCACCCACCCATCCATCCACTCATCCATCCATTCATCCATCCACCCACCCTCCCATCCACTCTCTCACACATTCATTCAAACAGCAAGCTCCTGCTTCTGGCCAGGATAGAGAGCCCAGAACTGGGAGTCAGCCAAACTGGATCTGGCCTCAGCTGCAACATACACACAGGTCCCTCAGCCTCTGGGAGCCTCCGTGAGTCCTGGCAGTGGTCATAGGAAGTCTCAGGATCCTCATTTTTTCAGATAAAAGAACAAGGCACAGAGAGTTGAGAATCAAGCCCACAGTCACGCAAGTCATCAAGGCATGGGTGGGATTTGAACTCAACAGCTGTCTCTAGCTGCCAGTTCCCAATCAGGTCCCCAGTAGTTTCCAGGACAAGGACAATGGAGGAGACTTCTGGAGTGTAGCACTTGTCCCCACAAATGGTGTGAACTGGTTCCTTGGCACTTGGGAAAGAAATGACTTTTCCAGTCTGATGAAGTTAAGATTTGAGCCCTTCTTCTAGGAGACAGGACTTGGCCACTTAGAAGCCACCCCAATACCTCTCACTAGCCCCTTCCAGCCCACCTCTACCCTCCTGGAAACTTGGGTGTCACTGTCCTTAGCTGTGGGTTCATGCTTCCTGGCCCCAACCCAGGCTCTCCAGACACACCCAGCATGCAACCATGGCTGGTCAATGGTAGCATGGCTTTCTGATCACCTAATCACCTAATGCAAAGCCATGGGATCCGAATCCAGCTAGTGAGACTCCTAAGACTCACTGGAACTCCCAAGCACAGGCAGTTCTCTCCTAGGCTGGTGAGAGGAAAGCTGGGAGCACAGAGGACTCATTCACCCAGCAGATGGAGGTTGGCACCTTGAGGAAACACAGATCTTTCATAGTTGCCTGAGCTCCTGGATCTAGCCATGCCTGAAGCTATCCCATCACCAACTCCCCATGATGTACATTCTGTTTGCACATAAGTCAATTTAATTCTGATTCTGTTCTTTGCACATTCTATTAATAATCCTGAATAACATACTACAGCGCGCGCGCACGCACACACACACACACACACACACACACACACACACACACACACACACAGGTTCTTCACTGGCCTGAAGCAAGCACAGATACTGAGAAGAGACATGGTGCTTTTCAGAGAAGATGTGGGAGGGGAAGATGTTTCTCATTCTTCTGGGTTGAATCAGCAGATAAAAATAGAGCGATCTGGCTTCCCAAGCGGGGCATCCTGCCTGACCACAGGACTCACATCAGCACCAGCCAGGAGGGCGGGGCCTTCCCAGGGCTCCCACACTCTGCCTACATAGTCTCCCTGGACTCAACCCCTGGGTTGTTTTTTCAATTTCTTTGTTTTATTTTACTTTTTGTTTTGAGACAGAGCCTCATGTAATCCAGGCAGACTGCAAATTCTCTATGTAGCCAAGGATGATCTTGCACTTCTGCTCCTCCTGTCTCCATTTCTCGTTTACTGCACATGGGCCATCGTGCTTGGTCCCACTGTGGATGGCACCTATGGCTTTGTGTATGCTCAGCACTTGCTCTACTGACAGCTACATCTCCAGCCCAGCACTGGGTTTAAAGCTTCCAGAAAACACATTGTGTTTGTCTTAAGTTCCACTGCTGTAATGAAAGCCCGTGACCAATAATAGCAAACTGAAAAGGAGATTATCTGGTTACACTTCCATATCACAGTTCATCAGTGACCAGTTCAGGACCACCAACCCATGGATGCACTGCTCCTAGAACCTAGGTTCTTCCATATCAATGATGCCCACGGCCTTGCCCATGGGCTGGCCTGATGGAGCCTTTTCTCTGCTGAGGTTTTCTCTTTTCAAATGACTCTAGTTTGTGTCAGGTTGACAAAAAACAAACAAACAAACAAACAAACAAACAAACAAAAAGCATAAAACCACAGAACCCAGACCTAACCCACACACATGCACATTCAGGCTGAAGAGAGCCTGGAGGACCCCCATAACGTACTGCATGGTTCAGAAAGACTGACGGGGCTTCTGCAGGAAGTTCTGGTACCAAAGAGAAGCTGACGTTGGCTTTGCCCTTCCCACCAAGCCCTGAGCTCCCATCGAGACCCCAGAAACCCTGGAGTCAGCAGGGGTCAGACAACAAGGGACAGTTTACTGAGACCTCCTCCAAAGACTTACAGAAGGCCACAGGGGGAGGCAGCAGACCTGGTGTCATTTAGGGCGGGTCCTAGAGGCAGCTCCTGAGTCAGGCACTGGATATACAGGTGGCCTTTTGGAAGGTAAAGAAGCCAGAAACTCAGTGGCGACTGCACACACATCCTCCCTCTGCCTGCTCACCTGCTTCCAGACCACTTGCAAGTTGTTGCTTAAGAAGAGTGCAAAAAGAGCTGAGGACCTGGTGCCTATGTGCCAGGCTTTGGGAGAAAAAGGCAGGTTCTCATCCTGCCTCTTCTGGAGCTGAGGGCTGGAGGAGGCTGGCTTAGGAGGAGGAACATGAGGCAAACGCTCTTTTAGCCCCCAGCCCAGGCAGTCATTACTGGCATATTTCAGTTTTGCCTGTCTCCTGGTGTCATAGGCCTGAGCCCTGGGAGAAATTCTAGCATCAACTAGTATTTGGAGGCTATGTGTGAGTGTGAGTGTGAGTATGAGTGTGAGTGTGTGTGTGAGTGTGAGTGTGTGTGTGTGTGAGTGTGTATATGTGTGTGTGAGAGAGTGTGTGTGAGAGTGTGTGTGTGTACGTGTGTATGAGTGTGTGCTTGTGTGTGTGCGTGCATGTGTTTGTGTGAGTGTGTGTGTTTGTGTGTGTTACTGTGGGGGGGGCATGCATGTGTGTGTTTGTGTGAGTGTGTGTGAGTTTGTGTGAGTGTGTGTGAGTTTGTGTGTGTGTGTGTGCATGCATGCATGCATGCGTGTGTGCATGTGTGCGTGTGTGCGTGTGCGCGTGTGCGCGTGTGCGCGTGTGCGCGTGTGCGTGTGCGTGTGCGTGTGCGTGTGCGTGTGTGTGTGTGTGTAAAATGCCTTCTTGGTGTATTTCAGCATCCACAGAGCCTGACAGGCTTCCACCTAAGCCAGATCTTGGCTTGGCTTTGCAGGGCTATGGGACTTCAGAAGCCTGGAGGTCAGCAGAGGCAAATGTCATCCAAGTAGTCGCCACTGTTCTTCCCACCAATGGGTGGGAAATATCCCAGCTGGCATATGGTCTGCAGGCTGGCCTGCTGGTCTGTAATGCACGGTCTAAGGAACAACTCGTTAATTGAGGGTGCTAGCATGAATTTGTTTCAAACCTCCCGAAGGCGGTGAGGCATGGTGGACACACCTGTCAACCTAACGCTTGCAGATTCAAGGTTGTAAGGAGCCTCAGAGTCAGCTCAGGACACCTAAGACCAAGTTCTCAGCACAAAGGAGACACGTTTGCTCCAGAGGGATAGAGGGCAGGGATGAAGACAAAGATAGGCGGTAGAGAATCAGGGAGAAGGGGAAGGGAACCAAGGAGAGGGGAGAGAACGGGAAGGGGAGAAGGAGCAGGGGTGTTTGTTTCAGAGGACGAAGGATCGTCTTTGGATAGAGAGGAGACAGCAGTGGCCCCTAGGAAAATGACAGTTTATAAAGGTAAATGGGGGAACTCTGTTGAGATGAGGCGTTTAATTTTGATTGGGCATGTTAATTAAGTGATCCAAAGGGAGCTTTTGATTGCTGGACTTCAATACCTTGATAGCTGGACCTTCGTTAATCAGCCTTAGAAGAAGGAAGAGACCAAATAAAGGAGTAGACCTTGGGGCTAGCTTTAGGGATGTCATCTAATGGTTTTTAGCAAGGCAGAGGGAAAGTGGGAGAAGAGCAAGACCCTTCTCCTGCCAGAGCTGTGATTGTCACGCTCCGCTCTGGCAGGCTGGAGTCCTGAAGTTCAGTCCATTATCATCATGGTGGGAATCCCGGCAGCATGCAGGCAGACAAGGTGCTGGAGGAGCTGAGAGTTTTACATCTTGTTCCAAAGACAAACAGAAGACTGACTTCCTGACAGCTAGGAGGAGGGTCTCAAAACCCACCTCACAGTGGTGACAGACTTCCTCCAACAAGGCCACAATCTTGTGCCACTCCCTGGGCCAAGCATAGTCAAACCACCACAATTCTCTTCAAAGGATCAAGTCTCTTCAAGGTTATCCCCAGCTACACTGGGCATATGATGAAAGTCTAGGCTACATGTTATTCTGTTTCAAAACAGCAACAGCACTACCAACACCTCCCAATGATGCCCTGAGACCCAAGGAAATCCTGCTTTAGAGGGAGATCTCTTGGTCCTCAACACAAACCATCCTGTACCCTGGCTTGCCAAAAATGTCACATTACCCAATATCCTGGGCCTTTGAACTTATTGTTCTCAAGCAGCCTAGAATGCCTTTCTCTTACCTCCTCCTGTCTTTCCCTTTTGGCCTCAGGCCTCCTCTGACCCCAGTAAGCCTTCCTGGACCCCAGCACCTCTAGGTGGGTTCCTCCTGTTGTCTACGTGCCTCCCTATCCAGTGCGTTTCTCTGCTTTGTTCATCTGTTCCCCGTGCCATGCACACCCCCATTGAAATGGCTCACTCTTCCAGGAAGCCCTTGGGCTGGCTTGGTGTGCACAGATCCGGGACAAAGGAGCTGACTGAGCTCCTAATGCCCATTTCTCTTTGAGCCCAGTTTGGCAAGACACTGTCAAAGTTTGTTGTTGTTTTCACTTTACTATCTGTGCTGGTTTGTTGTTGTTGTTTTGTCAACTTGACACAAGCTAAAGTCGTCTGGGAGGGAACCTCCACTGAGAAGGCATTCCCACTGGATTGGCCTGTCGGCAAGCCTATGGATCATTTGCTGATTAATGGTTGCTATGGGTGGGCCTATGCCATGGAGCAGGGGCACCCCCCCCCCAAGGCAGGTGGGCCTGAGTTGTATAAGAAAGCCAGCTAAGCCAGCCATGAAGAACAAGCCAATAAACAGTGTTTATCCACGGCCTCTGCTTCTGTCCCTGCCTCCAGGTTCTTACCCTGAGTTCCTGCCCTGACTTCCTTCCTTCAGTGATGGATATAATTGGAAGTGTAAAATGACATAAATCCCTTTCTCCCCAGGTTGCTTTGGTCAAGGTGTTTGTCAGAGCAGAAGGACTGTGACACGGTCCCTGTCTTACGTTTGTGGACTTGACCACAGTTAAGGCTCATAGCACACGGTGGAATTGGGATTTGAACTGAGGGCAACAAAACACAGACAGCCTGACGGTAATTATGCTATAAGAGAGGGCAGCTCAGGCCAGCCAGGGCTACACAGCAAGACTCTGTCTCATGAGGTGGGGGTGGGAGGCATCAATGCTATTACAGTCTTATGGCTGCTATGATAAATGACCAAACGTGGATGGCTTAGAGCAGCCAGGGCGTGGCAGAATGTGGTGGCATATACCAGCCCAGTTCTCAGGGAGCAGAGGTAAGTGGCTCCTCCTTCAAAGCAAATGTGGCTGCATGGTGAGATGTGTCCAAAAGGGGCACAATCCCTGGCTTGCTTACATCTGCAGAAGCCATTTTTCTTTTTTTTTTTTTTTTTTTTTTTTTCGAGACAGGGTTTCTCTGTATAGCCTTGGCTGTCCTGGAACTCACTCTGTAGACCAGGCTGGTCTCGAACTCAGAAATCCACCTGCCTCTGCCTCCCAAGTGCTGGGATTAAAGGCGTGCGCCGCCACTGCCCGGCGCCATTTTTCATTTTGTTCTGTTTTGTTTGGACATAATCTCCTGCAGATCATGCTCAGATTTGAACATGAACTTCTGATCTCCTCATGCCACCTCTAGAGCCCTGCTGTGTGATCAAACCTGGCATTTCCTACATTCTACCCACCAGACAAGACCTATTCAAATACAGTCTCATCTCCAGGTGCAGGGTGGGAGGGGACTATGCAGCAATGGTAGCTGGGAACAGGGTTGGGCAGTCAGCAGCCTCTCCCTCCCGGTGGGCTCCTTCACTGGGGAGAGAGGCTGGAGAGACCAGATGCAGAATGTCCCAATCTCGCACACAGAAGGAAGCTGCTCATAGCTCCCTCAGTACATAACTCAAGGCAGACAACTGTGCCTGACACTCCAGCCCCCAGTGCCACTGGCTGCCAGCTGACTATGTGGTCCCTGCTAGCCTGGGAGTCCTGGCACATGGGACCCTTGGCTTGGTCTGAAGGAAGCCCCACTGAGCCAGGCTTCAGGCAGAGGCAGATGCAATCTACACTGGTCTGTCAGATTCTGGAAACACCACCAGCCCTACTTGCTCTAAGAACAAAGAGTAGATCTTCTGTTCATGACTGCACACAGCCCTAAGGCTGAGCCAGAGTGTGGAGTTCTCCATGGGTCCCCACCACCACCACCACCACCCACACAAAAAGGACAAATGCCTAGGATTCCACAGGCCTGCCCACTCTAAGCCCCTAGAGACAGAAGCAAAGGCCACCCTAAGGGCTGGTAGGAGGGCTCCTCTGAGTGGCTGGAAGCTCCTCAGGCTGCCATCACACGAACCCTCTACAGCCCCTGCCATAGAACAGATGAAGAAGACCGTTACCCTACCCCACATCTCCACACACGATGACACACGGACACAGGAGCCAGGCTTAAGCTGCCCCATGCACACATCACTGCAGGATGCTTTGGGTCATGTTCCCAGAGGGAAGACACAGGGCACCCAAGGCCTCTGCACAGGAAGGCAGCACGTTAGTTCAAACCTGCACTCTGCAGCCTTAGGCCAATGACTCAACCTCTCTGTGCCTCAGGTTCTTCAGTCCTCCAGGAAGATGGCAGCAGGCCAGTGGTGCAAATAAATTATCAAAGAGATCATAAAAGGGGGAAGTAAAGAGTCTATTAACACATCACCAGCACAGCCACCAGTGGCTCCAAGAGGAGGGACCTTGAGGCTGCTGTGTGCAAATCTTTTGGAGCAGTTGAAGGAGGTTACTTAGTCTCATAGGCCGTTCCTGAGGGGTCAGGCTGAATTTTGTCTTGTTAGGAAGTAATGTTATAACACCAGTGGTCTCTCAAGTGAGACTGGTCACCTGGGGGAGGCTCATGGGTCACCAGGAGGTGGGCTCCGCTTTGTATGTGCTTGGGCTTGGCTCCAGGCAGTGAGCGGCTGACGGTTACAAGGCGAAGTTCTCTGTCTTGGGCATCACTGTTGCTGTGAAGTCGACTGGAAAGCTGTTGGCTGACTCACAGGGAGCGCTGGCATCTGCCATGAACAGTGGTGCAAAGAGCAGGCATGTGTGAGGCTGCATGCTAACAGGCCTGTGTACAGGCTCCATAAAGGCTCATACGCCGGGCTGGAGAGCCCCTACTGCTCTCGCAGAGGACCTGAGTTTGGGTCCCACAGCTACCTGTAACTCAGGCTCCACGGGATCCAATGCTCTCTTCTGGCTTCCAGGAGTAACTGCACTCATGTGTACATAGACACTCACGTAATTAAAAAGAAAAGGCCTGGCTCTTGGAGCCGTGTGTGGTGACACATGCCTGTCCTGCCCGCTCTCAGGTAGGGCTGAAGGATCTGAACTCAAGATTTTCATCTTCTGCGTAGTGAGTTCTGGGGTCAGCAGAAGATACTGTCTCAAAAAATATCAGCCGGGTGGTGGTGGCGCATGCCTTTAATCCCAGCACTTGGGAGGCAGAGGCAGGCGGATTTCTGAGTTCAAGGCCAGCCTGGTCTACAGAGTGAGTTCCAGGACAACCAGGGCTACGCAGAGAAAATCTGTCTCAAAAAACAAAAAAAAAAAAAAAACAAACAAACAAAAAAAAATCAAAAGGGGGAGTGGGCTTAGTAAAATGTTTGCCTCCCTCCTGGCAACAGCCAGAGACATTTTGTTATTGGTGTCCTTATGTCAGTCAGGGGCAGAGCAGATGGCCGTCCGTTGTTCATCCTAGCTTGATGCCTGGCTTGGTGGCTACAGCTGCTTTATGCCTAGGACTCATAAAAGTCAAATCAAGCACCGACTCAGAGGCGAAGGGAAGGGAGAAGGGAGTGAAGAACTTTGGGAGGGGGCGGCATTAAGGATGTAAATAAATAAAATAATTAATTTTAAAAAGTGAAATCAAATCCAGGCAGCGCAGTGGGAGAGGAGGAAGACAGAGACCCGCATTCAGCCATGGCATGCTGTGCTGTGTGGAGGGAGATGCCCACATACCTTCCCTCCCATGCACAGCACAGTGCGGGGTGGGGCATATACACCCACCCACTTGCCACCACACCATGCAGTACGTAGGGCTAACCAAGGATGTCACCCAGGGGCCCGCCAGTCATGTGGCCATCCTGCGGAGGGAGCCACCACAATGTGTGAATACGTAGTGGTCAGAGCGGGGAGAAGTGGAGCAACCTGGGCATTATGAAGAGAGATGGAATTGAAGAGCAGGAGCCGGTGTGAGTGGTCAGACTCGCCACCTTGGGGCCATGGTGAGGTCCCAGCCTGAGCTGCCACTCAGGGCCAGATATAGCTAGCTACACAGCAGCAATCGTCAGTGGTCATATAACTGCTAGAGAACATGGAGACCTACCTACTTTCCTGGTAGGGACAGCCGCCAGGAACTACATGGATGTCCAGGGTCTATGCAGAATGGGCCTGCCCCTCACTGGATGTGGCTCTCTGGAGAGCTATCCTCACCTCTCACCAGAGGCAGCACTCTGGAGAGCAGGCTCTGCACCTTGCCCAGGCAGCACAGTAGGGTTGGCCTCGGTTGGGGGTGGAGTGTGGGCGAGCCAGCCCTGAGGGCAAGAGCAAGGGAGGTCCCTACACACAAGTGTCTACAGTGTGGTGGCATGGGTGTGGGATGAGGCCCTATCCTCCCTCCCATTGATCCCCTGAGGTAGTCAGGAGAGCAGGAGAGTGGGTCCTGCACCTTGCCTGAACAACACAGTGGAGCTGGCCCTGATGGTAAAGGTACAGTGAGCCAGCCCAGAGGGTGTGAGAGTTGGAGAGCCAATCCTGCCCTTTCAGGCTGACCTGGGAGAGTGGCCTTGATCTTGCCTGGGCGGCAAAGTGGAGCTGGCTCTGGATGAGCCAGCTCTGGCCCCAAGGCCATGAGAGCAGGAGAGCTGGTCCTACCTCCTGCCAATGGTGGCACTGGGTGGCCGAGCCAGAGCGGTGCTGGAGAATGTCCAGCTCAGCTACCACCCAGATCCAGGGCTCTGAGCTGGCCCACCCCAAAATCTATATTAGCCAACAGTTGGGATATGTGAAAGGGCCAGTCTTGCTGATTCAAAGCTGCAGCAGGATCTCCATGACACAGGACAACAACAGAATAACCAGGAGGGGTCCCAGTGAGGATCCAATGTTGATGGTGTCACAGAAGCCAGAGACCTGGAGCCAGACCAATGACTTACTGCAATGAACATTCGCAAGTGAAGATGTGTAGACAGAGGGATACACTGTGGGACACACTGTGACACACTGCAGCCTCCATGATGAGATGTTTTCTGTGTGTGTGTGTGTGGACAGCTTGTAGGAGTTGGGTTTTTTTTTTTCTATCATGTGGAATCTGAGACTCAAACTCAGGTTGTCAGGCTTGGCAGCAAGCTCCTTTCCCCAGTGAGCTATCCCAATGGCCCCTGGAGATGTCTTATGAGAGGAATCAAAGGATATGTAGAATTCTGTGTCAGCCATCCTCCTCTTGGAGCAAATGCAGTAGCAGGTGACAGTACTTCCTCCTTTTTTATGGGTGAGTAATATTCCACTGTGTGCATTTACCATGTTTTGTTTATCTACTGTTCCATGGCTAGGTGCTCCATTTTCTTTTTTGACTCCTGTTGAATGACAGCTTCCTGCATGTAGGCTTGACACGTTGGCATGCTACATGGCTCACAGAGCAAGTAAGACTGTCTCATTTTAGAGTCAGGATGGACCAACACAAAGCCCTGGATCTGGGCCTGAAGTAGCTCAGCTGATCAGTCTGTCAGCTCTCCTGCTCCCATTTCTGTGCAGACAGACAGTATAATTTACAATTCCCCAAGGAGCACAAGCAGCAGCTGCTTCCGCACCCCTTCCCGTCTGACTTCACAGTCAGAGTGCTCAGCTTCTCTTCAGCTTCTGTCTCTCCACCGTCTGCTTGCTTGCTTCTTTCTTTCCTGTCTCTGCACCAGGTACGTAATTCACTTCCTGTCACACTCGGGCCCTGGGGACGGGAGATGACCTCAGTGTGATCCTCCCTCCACTAGTTCATTGTATTGGTTCCCACTAAGCCTGGAGCTCACAGAAAGCCCAGTGATCCTCCTGTCTCTGCCTTCCTGGCACAGGACCACAGATACATGCTACTGCACACGACTTTTCCCACAGGTGTTGGGGGGAATCTGAAGCAGAGGCATGGAAGAACACTGCTTCCTAGCTTGCTCCTCATAGCTCAGCCTTCCTTTTTATACAACCCAGGACCACCTGTTCAGGGTAACATCATGACCAGTCATTAATCAGAAAAATGTCCCCATAGGCGTGCCTACAGGCGGTCTGATAAAGGTATATTCTCAACTGTGGATTGGTCTTCCTAGATGACTCTAGATTTTTCAAAACTTACTTTAATAAGAGTTCTTAAATACTTTAACCTCCCTTCTAGCCCACCACCCATCAGAGGTAGAGGAAAGCAAAAGTTAATAGGGCCAAGGAGGAATAGCAGGAGAAGCTCTTTGGTGTGTTTCTCTCTACAAAGTCAGCGAAGAAGGCAAGGCAAACCAATACCACCAATGCCATGGAGTCGTGAGCAAAGACCAACAAAGTCCAGCAAAGAGTGGCAAGGTGAACCAATGCCACACAGCACCATCCACTGTCTGTCGGGTTATATTTATATCTATCCTTTCCAAACAACATGTGTCCTCTCAAGCATTCGCTCTAGCAAAACAATACATGTCCTTTTTCCAGGCAGTTTTCTGACAAACACCATGTGTGTTTGTCACACCATCCTCCCACATGTCTGCTTCAGTGAAACATCTTCTCATAAGACAGTTCTGGAAAAAAAAATCACAACTTTACTGAGTCTCCCAAGAAACTAGAAATTTTCACTTCACTAGCTTGTATCATGTCACCAAAAATCTAAGCAGCACCCACCTACTTAGTTTTCTTGCCCAGGTCTGGCAAGTATCAAAACTGAAAATTATACCAGAAAAAAACTGGTCACCAGCTTGTCTCCAAAGCCTGCCATTATGTGCTACCTCTCCCAACACTTGGCACTCCAGATCTTTATGGATGGCTTCAACCTGTCAGTCATCTAGAGGGCCACACGACATCTTTAACCATTTCTCTTTCTGCCCACATTCTCCAGAGCTAATGGTTCCCAAACAACGGCTCTAGCCTTGCCTGCTTTCCTAATTAGGTGAGTGTTGAGGTTTTGACTGCTGCAATGTATTATAATGCTAAGTGTGGGTTCCCCAAGAAACTAGTGTGATCACATGGTAAAAGCATGTAGACCTTTAAGCGATGCTATATGACCCTGCCCCCAAGTCATTTCTGATTGGTAAGTAAAGGTGCTTACAGCCTGTAGCTGGGCAGAATTGAGATAGGCGGGGCTTGGGGTTCCCAGCCTGGAGATCGGAGGAGACCACAAGAGGGAAAAGAAGGTGAAGAAAGAGGAGGAAGTCTCCGGGGGTTAGGAATCAAGAAAGCATGGCCCTGAGGGCTGGCCGGTTGAAGTTAAGAACAGCTCAGATAAACATAGTAAGTAATAACTCAGTGTTACCAATAGGAAAGTAGATTTTAGTAGCATAGAGGGTAGATATCTGCCCAGCTCTAGTGCTGGTTAATGCTTATTGTATATGTAAAGGTTGTGTGTGTGTGTGTGTGTGTGTGTGTTTTATCCAGGAACTAAATGGTCAAAGGCAGGGTAGAAACCCTGGATTGGAAATTAAAATTTTCTGCAACAGGTGAGACATGTGAGGAGTCTGAGGCGCTCATTGACTAGATGCGCCCTGCTTCCTGTCACGAGTCAGCCAGCCTGTGTCCTCCCTCGATGCTTTAGATGAACTTCCTAATTGTCTTAAGTTCACAGTCAAGTTGGAAAGAAGCAGAGTTAACACATTTTTCTGTGCAATGTCCCCGATCATCACTGTCCTCTACAACATCATCAACACCAGGATGCAGGAACTGTATCCCAAGGAGTGCTGGGCCTACCTGCTAGGGCCTCTGCAGGAGACGCTGGCTGAGCAGCGTCCCTCTGGCTAGTCCCTCTGGCTAGCTTCTCTCCCTTCTACTTCCCTTCCTCTACCAAGGCAGGAAGCAGAACTCAACCCTCATTCCTAACCCCCACCCCAAGGCAATATAGAACCTGAGGTAATCTCTTTAATCCAGTAGCAGCCAGCTATGAGGAGCTCTTCCATCTTCCTTGTCTGGTCCTAACTGATATGACCCTTATTCCACAGGGATCCCTCACCATCTCCTGGAGGAAGGAATCCACATGGAGAGGCCAGAAACATCTGATCAGACAGGCTTGCTGCATTCCTCAGTGAGGCTGTGGTCCTCTCAGGCTCTGTAGTTCTCTTTGTCATCAGAATATCTGCATTGGTGTTTATGGCTAGAGGGGGTAATGGATGGCAACTCCACTGTACAGGCAGTTCTGATGCTAAGGTCCTGTTCCCCAATTGGTTCTTGATCCATCAGTAAAGAAAGCCTTGGGCCAATTGCTGGGCGGAAGGTACAGGCAAAACTTCCAAGTCCCTGGGGGAAAGGGAAGATACAAGGAAGGAGAGGAGGAGTTTGTCATGCCTTGGAGGGAGGAGAACCAGCCAACCATGTGAGGTCTCAGGAGGAGCAGTGGGCTGTGGCCGCTCCTATAGGCAGGTGGTCAGAGATGTCTAGCAGGGACTAGATTCAACTGACAGACTTAGGTTAGGGCAGGTGGGAGGAGTGGTGGAGCTAAGAGTAATGACAAGGGCACTGTTTTTTTCAGGCGGGAGACAAGAGCATCCAACAATTGTGCCAAGAAGGCAAGTTGAAAATGAACAACTCGCTGGGCGGTGGTGGCGCATGCCTTTAATCCCAGCACTTGGGAGGCAGAGGCAGGCGGATTTCTGAGTTTGAGGCCAGCCTGGTCTACAGAGTGAGTTCCAGGACAGCCAGGGCTACACAGAGAAACCCTGTCTTGAAAAAACAAAAAAAGAAAAACAAAAAAAGAAAAAAAGAAAAAGAAAATGAACAACTGGGTGTGTTTCTTTTATCAGAGGATTCAAGGGAAGCCAGGCTTAAACTAGCTTATTTTCCCAGCAGAGAAATAACTTATCAGGTGCCACATGATGACATCACCCTATCCTCTGTCCAATGCCTGTGGTCCCAACAGAAGACCTTTGGCCAGTCTTTGTCACCTCCCCTGCTCTCTTCCTGATTTCCACAAGCTGAAGAAATTTAGGTTCCCCAACAGGAACAGCTCTGAAGGGAATTAGCGGCACCTGCTGCAGGGTTCACGCCCAAGCATGGGGAGTTCTCACTCAGTCTGAAGTTCCGCAGGGGGGCAGAGCTCTTGGATGGGGAACCCCAGACAAGAAGGCTTGTGGGGATTGACTGGTCTCAGACTCCTGGGCTCCCAGGTGCTATTGGAAGCTACAGAAGAGTTGAGACTGGGGGTATGCGGGCTGGAGGGGCCCCGTGGCGGCACCCCACAGGGTGAAACTCTTGATTTATCACTTGCTTGGCAGGGTCTGCTAGCTTGGTTGAATCTATGGCCTCCATGGCAGGAACATAGAAAGGTCCTCCGGGTGGGAGATTAAGTGCTTCGGCTTGATAGTTGAGAGCTTCTCCAAGGTTCCCCATGGCGGGCCCCAAAGATACTAGAAAGTCCATGGTTCCAAACGGGTTTATTTTCACAGCAGATGGTAGATGATTCTTGCTGTACCCCCGCCCCCCCCACACACACACCCAGGGCGGGCCTTTGGTTAAACACCATTTGTAAGGAGAAAGGTCTGGGAAAGAATACTTAATTGGCTATGCCCTCTGGCCTTTGGGTATCTCATTAATATGGAAATGTCTCAAGGCCCTGAGACCTGTAGTCACACCCTCTACCTGTGGAGGGGCTGGTAGGGGTGTTGTCCTATTTGACTGAACGGTGCAGGTCAATGGAGATCTACACCATGTGTCAGGAGCCTGGGGTCTAGGAGCATGGCCGAACACCTGCCGCTGTCCCATTAGGGTCTGGGGTTTGAGGCCTGTGCCCAGCAAGGAACCAAGCTATTCTTTCATGGTCCCACACTCATCCTCAGGGGATGGGGCTGATTCTGTTTTTTGTTGTTGTGTTTTGTTTTGGTTTTTTTTTCTAGACTTAGCTGTCCTAGGCACCCAGGGTTCTCTTATTGCCTAAGACTGTGGCACCCTCTTCTGGCCAGGCGCCACCTGGTGCCACCTGATTCCCCTACAGGCAGTTTTGGGAAGGGCAGCTTGGTGATCTGTGGAGTTTGGCCTTTGGGATTTAGAACTGGGCTCTGGGCATCAGTCTACTTGGATTCCAGTCTCAGCCCCTCCACTTACTAAGAGGGGGCCCTCAAGTGTGGTGTGGAGCTGTTCAAACCCAGCCCAAGGCATCTCTAACATGTATAACTTATGTGGTTTTAAAAAAAGATTTATTCCTTTTAATTTTATTTGTATTCTTGTTTGCTTGCATGTATGTATATGTTCCCTGTATGTTTCTTGTGTCTGAAAGGACCAGGAGAAGATCCTAGATCCCTTGAGACTGGAGTTACAGAGGGTTCTGAGCTGACTTGTGGGTGCTAAGAACCAAATTCGGGCCCTCTAGAGCAGTAAGTGCTCTTAACTGCTGAGCCATAATCTCCAGCCCCTCATTTGTTTGTTTTGTTGGTTTTGTTTTGTTTTGTTTTGTTTTGTTTAAGACAAGGTCTTACTTTGTAGCTTTGGCTAGCCTGGAACTCAATGTTTAGACTAGGCTGGATTTAAACTCACTGAGATTCTCTTTGTTCCGATTCCTGAGTGCTGGAAGTAAAGTATCTGTCACCGAGTCCTCTCCTCTCTCCTCTCTCCTCTCTCCTCTCTCCTCTCCCTCTCCTCCCCTCCCCTCCTCTCCCCTCCCCTCCCCTCCTCTCCTCTCCCCTCCCCTCCCCTCCCCTCCTCTCTCCTCTCTCCTCTCCCTCTCCTCCCCTCCCCTCCTCTCCCCTCCCCTCCCCTCCTCTCCTCTCCCCTCCCCTCCCCTCCCCTCTCCTCTTTAGACAGACTCTGCCGTCCAGGCTGACTGTGAACCTTTAGCTACTGTCTTTTCTCAGACTCCTGGGTGTTGAGATTACAGGCATGAGCCACCATACCCAATATGTGTGTCCTGTGCCACCCCCACCCCCACCCTGTCATGTGTATGCACGTGTGCAAGACACTGCAAATACGGAGATTAGAGGACAAAGGACAACTTGGTTCTCTCCTAGGGAATCAGTCCTCAGGCTTAGCTGCAAGCATCATCACCTGCCATCTTGCCGACTCTTCCTCCCCTTCCTCCCTTTCCCTTTTTCCTTTTGAGAGAGGTTTAAAACCTCTGAGTAAGCAAGTCTCCACCTCAAGTGCACAACTCAGAAAACCCTCATTTAAAAATCCCCTGAAAGTCCCCAGTGCAAAACCAGAAAATTCCTCAATACTCACTTGGTCCATCCTCCTCCCAGTACAGCTAGGATTTCCAAATCCCAATATCGTCAGCTCTCTTTTCCCAGAGGTCACTGATGAGAGTCCAAAGAGAGTCCCAGCAGCAGCCACCAAAACCCCAGTCTCTGCCTATGACGTCACGTGGCCTTCTCCCTGGGTGGGAGGATCACAGACACTGGTGGGGAGCTTGATCCAGGATCTTCCATTTCTATTTGATCCTGTTGACAAGGCCCAATTCACAAGTAACGTCTTGTCTTGGGGTTCTGGGCCTGCACTGTGTTGAAGGGACCCTCCTTCAGTATTTTCTGAGATGCTTGGGATCTCTCCCAGGGGAGCATCCTTCCAGAATGAGGAGGAAGAGATTCTCTGCCAGTCCAGAATCCTCCTCTAGAGGGCGCTCAGCCACCCTGGAAGTGCCCAGCTCCCTGCCAGGCACAACCTCACCTGCTCCTCCCAGACACCAAGCACTGGAACCTGCTAACCAACGACAGGGATGGAGGCTCCAGGTCCAACTTTTGTGGTTGGCAGAGGAATAAACGAAGACTCGAAGATGGAAGAGGCTTCCGGAGGTTACATGGGTGACCAGAGCTAGACCTGCAACCAGAACTCTCTTTTCCCCCTGCTGTCTACAGGAAACACCCTATGGGCAAAATTTTATTCTTTATAGAAACAAAGTAATTCCCTAGCACCCTCCTTTGTCTTTATCTATAGTAAAAATAAATAGCTGCTCCCTCCAGAGGGGTGACAGCCGTCCTGGGGTGTCCAGTGGAGATGCAGAACTTGCTGGAAGGCCTCAGTCCTGGCTTAGAGTCAGCTGTCATCTTCCTCCTCAGACTCTCCATCAGCCTCAGGCACACTCTCTGGCAGGTCATCGTCCTGAATTGCTCTGGCGTCTTCCCACCTGGGCATCCCAGATGCATTTGAGGGTCACTTTGAATTCATCCATCTCAGACCCAAACAGCGTCAGGACATGGGCCTGCTCTGGGGTCAGCACGTCACGCTCCTTGTATACGTCATAGTCAGACAGCAGGGTAACCACACCTTTCTTGAGGGCAGTGGGCAGGCCCAGCTGCCTCAGCTGTGGCTCCATGGAATGAGGGGCCCTGTTTAGGGGCCCTGGATCCAGGCTCACAGTTATTGGTTTGTTCCCAGCTTGAGTAAAATCCATTTCTGAACCACTCATTCACCTCCATCTTCATGCGGTTGGGAAAAAAGAGCTCAACTTCACCTCTCAGCTTCTTGCTGGTGCCATGTAGGATGTCTATTTGTCAGATGGGCTTCCACCCAAGGCCACCATCATCACCTTGTTTTTGCTGTGCTTCCAGGCATTCCGGATGTCCCTCAGCTTGCTGTTCCTCATGTTGGCCACAGAAAAGATGAAGAGGTACTTACACGTGTCCACACATTTCCGAAGCTCTTCTGTCGGGTTCTGCTTCAGTTCCAAGCCTTGGCAGTTTTTGTTAAGGAAACTTTCTTGTCTTGCCTGGATTTGGGCATTGCGCTAAAAGCATGTGCCACAACTGGAACTCTTGAGCCTTCAGTCAGTGTCCTTATAGTTCTAGAACACGCTGAGAGGGACTGCCTGTCCAACTGTCCATCCTCTGGCACATTATACTCTACACACACACACACACACACACACACACACACACACACACACTCACACTCACACTCAGCTCCACACCTAGTTACAACACCACCTCACTTAATCAACTCCCCCCCCCCCCCCACTTAGGGCTTGGAGAAAACTCAGGCAGCTGCTCTTCCACTGAGCTAATTTCCTGAAGCTGCACTAACAATCGACCTTACACCCAGGGGTTTGCATCATTCACAAATTCTTTTATAGTCCTTGAGAGGTAGAAAGCCACAGTGATTTTCTTATGGCTAAAAGCCTTGGGAGGCTGTATCTGCTTCCTGAGGCTGCTGCTCCCTTGGCTCATGGCTCCTTCATTTGGTCTCCTCTGTGACTCCTACTACTGGCACCTTCCCAATGCTTGCCTTCTAGGAGCATCCTTGTGACTGTGGTGGACTCACGCGGCTCCTTAATGACACCTGCAGAGTCCTTCTCGACACACCCTGAGCACTGGACGAGAAACTGGAAGTTTCTTATGTAAGTTTTTTTTGTTTAAAAATTTAAAACTACTTGCTTATGTTTTTGTTTGGATTAAAACATTAGTGATTAACTCTGAGTCACCAAGAATGCATTAAGGAAAGAAATCAAAGTCCTCCCCTTGGGGTCACTGAATCAAGAGTGAGCTCAGATTAGAACTTTACACTTCTGTGTCTTCTGTCCTCTTGTGTGTCTGTTGTTTGTATGAGTCTGAATCTGTGTCTGACTGAAGGCTGTGTGCAACTGTGTCCCTGTGAGTCTGTTTGTCTGAATGTGTCTGTCCCTAACAAAGGGCTTTGCTCTGTTCTTATTGCACAACACAGAAAGCATCACACGGGGAAGGAGTGAGGAATACTTTACAGAAATCTTAAGCAGAATTTTGTAAGGAATTACGTCACTGACGGCAACTGACCCAGATAGCGATCAGTGTTACAAACATTGTTGTTTGTGAGGAGATATCTGTACATTGTGTTCAACATTTATGATAGATGTTCGTTTTATAAGACTGCTTTCAGCCTATATTTATTGATTTCAGTAAATGATTATTAGAACATGCATGCATTACTCTGAGTCCAGGAAGAACAGATTTTTTTTTTTAAAAAAAAAGACTTATTTATTTTATGTGAGTACACTGTTGCTGTCTTCAGACACACCAGAAGAGAGCATCAGATTCTATTACAGATAGTTGTGAGCCACCATGTGCTTGCTGGGAATTGAACTCAGGACCTTTGAAAGAGCAGTCAATGCTCTTAACTGCTGAGCCATCTCTCCAGCCCCAAGAACACATAATTTAATATTACAGTTTTGCATTAGTTTAAATGATAGAGGTTAGTTACACAGGAAACCCAAGGCAAGTGATAGTCATTGTTACATTGTTCTCTTGAAGGCAGGTTAAGCAAACAGCTGAGTAGTAGGACTGTCTTAAGTGGCCTCACGGTGTATTGAAAACTCTGGCTTTGAGGTCTAGGAAAGTTCCCACGACTTAGAATGTAAGGGATATTTAATAATATTGCATCACTACAATTTTTGTTGTTGTTTTGTTTCTTTTGCTTTATTTTGAGACAAGAGTCTCAAAATGTAGCTCTGGTTGTCCTGGAACTCCCTATGTAGATCAGGCTAGCCTCAAACTCACAGAGACCTGCCTGTCTCTGCCTTTGTTAGAGCGCTGGGATTAAAGGCACACGCCACTACATGCATTCTGTCTAACATCACCACAATTTGTATTTTATGTGTACGGGTGTTTTGCTTATATATGTCTGTGCACCACATACTTGCAGTACCTGAGGAGGCCAGAAGAGGGTGTCAGAGCCTTTGGAACTGGAATTCCAATTGTTAGTTGGCAGGTAGGGGCTGGGAGCTGAACCCATGTTTTTCTGGAAGAGGGACAAATACTCATAACCAGGTCCTTACTCGTGTTTTACAGTACTGGGAAGAAATCCTGGCCTTATGCATTCTAGACAAGGGCTCTCTATCTTTGAGCTACACTCCAGCCCTCGGAGAGCACCACATAGCCTCCCACACACCCATTGCTCCCCTTGTCTTACGTCTCCCCCCATAACTCCTGGGCACATCTGTGCACCAGGTCCTTGATGACAATGCTGCTCAGAACAAAAGGGAAAGAGATGGAAATCGAGCCAACTCAGGGGACTGTGCTCTCCCCATGGCTCTCACAACCCTGCCAAGCGGAGGCCTTCTTGACAGTAACAAAATTATAGTTTCAGTCTGTGTCAGGTCCTTAATGTAAACACCTTGTGGTTTGAGGCACACACTAGCCCATTGTTAGCAAGGATTCTCCATAAAAGTAGGTCCAATGTGGCTTATCATGGATACACAGCCACAGAGGCCATGAAGTCCTGAGATCTACCAGCCACAGGAGCATGAAGGGCTGGGACCAGAGATGTGCAGCTGCTGTGGGGGATGATTATTATTATTATTACTATTATTTTGTTATTTGAGACAGGTTCTCTCTATCTCAGACTCATAGATTCAATTTGCCTCTGCCTTCTGTGCTGGGATTAAAGGCATGTGCCACCATGGCCAGCTTATTATTACATTTAGTGTGTGTGTGTGTGTGTGTGTGTGTGTGTGTGTGTGTAATTGCGCACACTGAGGTCAGAGAACAACTTGCAAGCAGGAGTCAACTTTCTTATTCCACCATGTGTTCCAGAGATCAAACTCAGGTTGTCAGCCTCTGTGGCAAGCACCCTTCCCTGCTGAGACATCTTGCTGGGCCAGGGACTGTTAAGTACTGGGGCCATAGACCCAATAGTTGAAAGATAGAATAAGAGAGGTGTTTGGCTTCAGAGGCAAGAGCAGATTTGTATGAGCCTGCTCTGGGAGAAGCAGTTCTTGCCAACCGTGGAGGTGGATCTCTGTACTTGGAGCACTGAGTGTCACTCCGTCCTCCGGGAGCACTGACTCTCACTCCGTCCTCCGGGAGCACTGACTCTCACTCCGTCCTCCGGGAGCACTGACTCTCACTCCGTCCTCCGGGAGCACTGACTTGCAGCGGAGACTGCGTTCTGCCAGCTCTGGGCCATTACCAGTCGGGCAAACACTTCAGTTAACTTCCACACGCCTCTGAAGAAACTGTGGCCCACACGGGTGAACTGGCTTGACCGAGGTCCCACAGCCTGCTCTCCAATCTCTTAGGTCCATGTTCACTGGATGTTGAAGGAATAGCTGTGTGATAGGACACAGGGAAAGGGGGCACTAGAACATGCTGCGCCCAAGATCTGGGCACATGCTGGCAGGCCTTGGTGTGGGATCCCATCCTCACTGTGCCTGCGACACTCCTCTTCCAGACATTAGCCTTCTCATCCCTATGCACAGGCGTCCCCAAACAGCCTATCTCTACCGGCGAGCTCTATCCATCACTACAGCTCTGGGGACCTGCAGATGGTGGCCCAGCTGCAGCCATGAGGTCCAGAACCCCATGGGTCCTTACTTATCCTCAAAGCCAGAAACAGCTGATGCCTTTTTTCTTTTGAGCCACAGTCTCAGGCCAGGCTGGCATTAAACTCACAGGGTGACCTTGAATCTCCTGCTTCTACCTTCTGATTGCGAGGTTACAGTCAGTGATTTGCGGGGTGCTGGGGACTGAGCCCAGGGCTTTGTGCGTGCCAGGCAAGCACCCCACCAGCTGACCCTCATCCCTAGCTCCCACTGACTTCTGAGCACCTGCCTAACACTTTCCCGATCTCTGATCATTTAAGCTTTTTGGTTTGGTTTGATTTTTTTTTTTTTTTTTTTTTTTTTTTTTTTGAGACATCTGGCTGGTCTCAAACTCAGAGATCCACCTGCCTCCGCCTCGCAAGTGTGGCTAAGCACGAGCACGTTTTCATCCAGTTCTGAACAATTTACAACATTGCCAGACAGCTTGGAGGTGGAGGGCTGAGGTAACTCGGAAACCTGCACCAGAAAGACAGGGGGTGGAGTTTGCCCGTTTCAAAAGCTTTCATCATCTTCTTCCTGAGGGTACACCTCCGGCTCACACACACAGGTCAGCTCAGCAGCTCAGCAGCTGAGTACCCATGGCCACGCCCCCTTTCTACACCACGCCCTCGTTGCAGCTATTGGTGCTGCTACTGTGCTTTCCTGTCCCTCATCCACCTAACATCTTGACCGCCTCCAAGCCCAGCTGAAAGCCAGTCTCTGGGATTCCCGATCTAGCAGGCTTATTTCCTGCCTGCTTCGTAGGGTTGGCAGGAAAGCGAATGAGGTCCAGTGGGATAATCTGGTTTGAGTTCCACCCGGTATTTTGCAGACTTGAGACTGGACAAGTCAAGTCTGTGAAGTAACAGAGCCAATCTCATGGAAAGCTACCACTACTTAGTTTTTATGATTAAATTTGCCAGGTGGCGGTGGTGCTTGCTTTTAATTCCAGCACTACAGAGGCAGAGGCAAGTGCATCTCTGAGCTCGAGGCCAGCCGGATCCACAGAGTGAGTTCTGGACAGCGAGGGCTACACAGAGAAACCCTGTCTTATAAGAGAGGGAGGGAGGGAGGGAGAGAGGGAGAGAGAGAGAGAGAGAGAGAGAGAGAGAGAGAGAGAGAGAGAGAGAGAGACTGACTTACCCAGAGGCATGCAGATGTGTCTACCTGCAGAGGTGACCACTGCCTCAGAGACCAGCTCTGCATCTACATATAAATTCCCTTTTTTTGTTTGTCTGTTTTTTGAGATAGGGTCTCCCTGTGTGTTGAAGACCCCCAAATTAGGGAGACCTTTACTCAAGCCTCGGGATATTGCG
Source organism: Arvicanthis niloticus (assembly GCF_011762505.2). Classification (NCBI taxonomy): domain Eukaryota; kingdom Metazoa; phylum Chordata; class Mammalia; order Rodentia; family Muridae; genus Arvicanthis; species Arvicanthis niloticus. Next base: position 100,436,467 of record NC_047663.1, read on the forward strand.
GCTACCCAAGAACTCTCGCAAGACACCGTACCTGGATGCAAACGGCAGAGGTTTATTAGGGAAATAGGCCTGCGGTCAAACGGCAAGCTCTCTCACAAGAACAAGCAAGGTTTGGCACTGAGTGATGGGTATGGGGTCTTTTTAAGAGCAAAACCACAAACCAGGGGAGTGGGGAGGGGGTAAGAGGTTGCCAAGGATACATAACATGAGAATAGTGATACATTCCAAAGAAACCCACCCTAAAAGGTTAATGGCCATGGAAATTACCCAGTACAATCATTTTCTCAAAAATGTGGTTTCACCAAGTCACTGCCCTACCTTGTCATTTATCAACTATTTATTCTCACTAGCTCCAGGTGTAAAGCCACAGTCCTGTCATTGTGTTTTTACCACCTGAATGACTTTCACTCCTTACAGCCAGTTCCTGGGACTGGCCTGGCTTGACTGGCCTGACTTGTTTCAGAGAAAATTTTCCATGTCCCTAAAAGAACTTAAAAGGCATCTATATATGTATATATTCTATAAAAATGATTTTTATAATTTTTCATTCTTTATTATCACAGGCTGTCCCGGAACTCACCGCCTTTCAGCACTCTTAGTGGCTGCTTTGAAGTATCCTTTGATTAGTAGTAAAATATTATTAGTCCTCAAGAATAAGTAAGTGATAAGCAAGCAGGCTCATGCTTGTGAGGCATTTGTTGCTCAAACTATCATCCTAGTCTCTGCCTTTGAGACAAGAGTTCATGTAGCCCAGGCTGGCACTGAACTCCCAGCAAAGAGTGACGGATGGGTCTGTCTGGGCCTCTCTGTCTGTGGCCAGCTGGACAGGCCAGTGGTATGAACCGTGTGAGGACAGGCTTGTGAGCAGTCCTCAAGGGTTGGGTTTGTCTGGTTTTGTCTCAAGTGCCAGGAGTCAGGAGGCCCCTGCACCTTTGGCTATAGAATCAACATGTTTTCACACATTTAGCCTCTGAGCTCATTGCATGCCCAAGTGACAGGTTATCTTGTGACCCCCCCAACAAACAGAGGGGTAGACTGAGATTTGAGGAGAAAAGGGCAGAAGGAGGATTTGAACCCCAGCAGTCTGGGTTCCTTCATGGATCTCCATGCTAATGGGTTTTGTGGGACCTCCTACCTCGCGGGGACCGTGGTCTATCTTTCTGTCTGTGGGGAGAGGTCTTCATTTGGAGCATCTCCCGCATCACCACGTAGAGACCATTGGGACCATTGGTGTAGCCGATTCCTCACCAGCCAGCTTGCCTTCACACAGCCCCTGCACTGGGGGCTGGTCGGCATGGCTGTCTGTCTCAGAGCCCTCATGCTGCCATGGGATGGGAGGGCAGACTTCCTTAAGCAGTGGTTCTCAAACTTCCTAGTTCTGTGACCCTTTACTACAGTTCCTCATACGGTGGTGACCCCAACAATACATTCTTTTGTTGCTACTTCATAATTGTAATTTTGCTAGCTATGAATCATAATGTAAATGTCTGTGTCTTCCAATGGTCTTTATGTGACCACTATGAAAGCATCATTCAACTCCCCAAGGGGTCTTGACCTACAGGTTGAGAACCACTGTTCTACAGGAAGCCAACTTCCTCCTGCGTGGGGGGCCCTTGGCCAGACTCCTACATGGGGTATTCTACAGTGACATTTTCACCATAAAGCCATGCTACACAGGAAGCCTAAGGTCAGAGATGTCAGGCAGCTTGTCCAGGGCCATATGCCAGCTGGAATTTGAAGCCAAGCCAGTGTCTCTCAGGTTCCAGCCAAACTCAGGCCGCCTTCCCATGCCGAGGTTCAGCCTAAGGGGACCATGACTTCTTGTTTTCTTCCTGAAGATGGAAGGCAGACCTGTTATAGGAAGCACAATACCAGACTCACTCTTGCACACTTCTCTAAGATCAGTCTGGGGTCAACATGTCTTCCCGATGGGCTATAACCAGGTTATGTCTTGGCCTTAGTTCTTAGGGCCTTGATCCCACTACTCCACCACATAAAAAGGCCAGAGCAATAGTTAATGGAGGTTAGAAATAGCCCACTTCCTGTCCGGGCCACCATTGGAGAGCAGCAGCCATGATCCTGTGCTACCCTATGTCCGTAGGCCTCAACAAGGACCAAAAGGTAACGAAGAACGTCAAGCAGAGACATAGCCAGCGTCGTGGATGCCTCACCAAGCACGCCAGGTTCTTGTGGGACATGATCTGGGAGCAGTGCGCCACGGAGTTGCTCAAAGTGTCCAAGGACAAGCGCACACTCAAGTTCATCTAGAGAGTGGGCACGCACATCGGGCCAAGAGAAAGTGGGAGGAGCTGAGCAACCGTGCTGGCAACCATGAGGAAGCCGGCAGCTAAGAAGGATTGATGCACTTTCTCCCAATAAATGATCGTTCCTACAGTTGAGAGAGAGGGAGAAGGCGGGGGGGGGGGGGGGGAGACAGAAAGAAAGAGGAAGGGAAGGAGGGAAGGAAGGAAGGAAGGAAGGAAGGAAGGAAAGAAAGAAAGAAAGAAAGAAAGAAAGAAAGAAAGAAAGAGCCCTGTGCTCCTGTCTCTGACAGAAGCACTTTCACTCAGTGTGTGCAAGCTGAGCCCAAGAAAGGCGCCTGACTACTCGTTTCTCGTCCCCACCTCTTCCAAATGCTCACAATGGCCACTGTGCCGGTTGCCCTCTGTATCCACGCTCTCCTTCCAAAAGCAGTAGAATCTCTGAACCCTGGCTGAGCATGGTACTCAGAATGAACACCATGTGTTCCAGCTCCAAGTGGGGACCAGATGATTGAATTCTGGCTAACAGGATACGAGGAGCGTTAGTGCTCACAGCTTCCTGGTTGTGTCCTTCGTGGAAATGGTGGGTCCTTTTCAAGTTCCAGGACAGCCAGGGCTACACAGAGGAAATCCTGTCTTGAAAAGCCAAAGACAAACAAAACAAAACAAAACAAAACAAAATAAAACAAAATGAGTAGTTTAAAATAGTAGCTTTATAACACAGGAAAAAGAGACTGAAAACCAATAATCATGGCATAGCTGTGGCTACATAGCAGATCCCATCTCAAAAAAACAAAAAAACAAACAAACAAACAAACAAAAAAATCTTCAAGAGTTAGTTTTTTAGCCAGATGGTGGTGGCGCACGCCTTTAATCCCAGCACTTGGGAGGCAGAGGCAGGCAGATTTCTGAGTTGGAGGCCAGCCTGGTCTACAGAGTGAGTTCTAGGACAGCCAGGACACAGAGAAACCCTGTCTTGAAAAAAAACAAACAAACAAAAAACAAAAAACAAAAAACAAACAAACAAACAAAAAAACCCCAGAAAGAGTTAGTTTTTTAACAGGCAGTGATGGCTTATCACGCCTTTAATCCCAGCACCTGGGAGGCAGAGGCAGGCAGATCACTAAGTTTGAGGTCATCCTGGTCTACAGAGTAAGTTCTAGGACAGCAAAGGGATACATAGAAAAACCGTGTTTCAAAAAACAAAACAAAACAAACAAACAACAACAAAAGAGTAAGTCTTTTCAGGCTCGGATGGGAGCAGGAAAAAGGCAGATCAGGAGAGAATCAGTGAGAACAAAGGTCAGAGGTCATGAGAGCAGGAGAACTGGACCCACCCCTTGCTGACTGAGGCACTGGGTGAGCTAGCCCAGATTGTGCTGAAAACTTGCTCTGGAGGAGGCAGTGCAGAAATACTGACAGGCTGACCAGCTCAGCTATCAACCAGGCCCAGACCCAGGGCTCTGAGTTGGCCCATCCCAACCTCATCTATATACTGTTAGAGCGTGTGAAAGGGCCAGTCCTGCAGATCCAAAGCTGTGGAGTCTCCAGGACACAAGAAGTATCTGGAAGGAGTTCCGTGAGGATACAGTCCAGATAGTGTAGCAGAAGCCACAGGCCTGGAAAACAGACCAATGACTCACTGCAGTGAACGTTTGCAAGAAAAGATGTGTGGACAAAAGAGCTCACTGTGGGACACAGTACAGCCTGCGGCAAGATTTTATTTTCTTTTGGGGAAAGGTTGCAAGGGTGATACAAGGAGATGGGATGATGAGTGGGATTGGGGTGTATGATGTGAAATTCACAAAGAATCGATAAAAAGCTGGAGGGGGGGAGGGAGAAGCAAAGCAACAGGAACATGGTGAACGGAATCCACAGTAACTAGCACAAGACAGAGCTGAAAGGAATTTGAAGAAAGGCGACAAGAAGAAAGGTACAAGATCTGAGTGAGCTCCAGCCTGAGGTCACTGCACAAGTAAAGTGCACGTCCCACAGCTGTGGGGTGTGCGTCCTCACACAACGGCGGTGCACTAGCGGGGACAAATGTATGGTTCTCTCACTTTGGTGTGAAAATGTGAAAAACAAAGTCTGCGAGAGCTGAAGAACTTGAACTACCATGGCTAATCGTGATGAAGAAGAGCTGGACGAAGAGGAGCCATGCTGTGCGGAAAAGAAAAACCAAGACCTCAGATAGTGTGCAGACATTCCCCTGAAGCTCTGGAAAGGGACAAGTGTGGCTGCTTTGGGTGCATGCTGGACGCAGGGACGACTGCTTGCACGTGTGCTTTCTCCTGGATTCATGCTGAGAAAGACAGAAAAAGAGAGAAGAGAAATAAGATGAGATTTCACTAGAAGATATAACTGAAAGAGAGCCTTAGGTCCAATGTTACCACAGTCACTCTGGAATATGTTCTCTTGGGGAAGAAAAAAAAAGACACAGATTGATAAACAAGATAGGAAAGACAGAAAGCTGACTTCAAAGCAGGGAAAACTCCAGTGGTCAGTGATCACGAGGTGTTTGAATTCTCCTCAGCTGACTGGTGATGTTGCTGAGGAAGCAGATGATACCCTTTTGAATCAGGACCAGGTTGTACCAAGGTGGATGGTTCTGTGAGTGTAGTGACACAGACTTATGCCTGCACGTCCCAAGAGATACAGGACAGGCTTTACTGCAGCCAGCATTGAAAGATTCAGCACATACTTCAGGTAAAGACAAAAACAAATTAAGAGAAGTTTCTGGAGCTCGGGCTGGAGATGGTGAAGGGAGTGACTTGAACAAAGACGGCAGAGCAGAGGGACGAGAAAGTGAACAAAAAGACAGACGCCATGTCTATCCTGCTGGTGACAATCTGTTCACTGTGGGGAGACTGGGATGAGCTAGAAGAAGAATTAAATACACTTGATTCAGAAGAATAATATCAAATAAGTCGAGGAAGAAAATGAGGTCAACTCAATGTGAGCAACATGAATTCAAGTTAATTGTTTTGTTACCTGGGATCAAGAGAATGTTTATTTCCCCAGATGGTTCTGGGGGAATTCTGTCCTCCGAAAAAGGGCGTCTCTGCTCGGACTTACTACATCTCATAGTAAGTTAGAGTAGTTGACAAATAAAGATGGCTCAGTGGTTAAAAGCACTGACTGTTTTTTCAGAGGTCCTGACTTAAAATACTTTCTGTCTGATGCAGTTTTGAAGGAGTGGCTCCCTTTGTATTTATATGTTTTTAGGACTTCCGGAAAGGTGAGCACTGTACTTGATAAAAAAAAATGGCACCTGCAGGTTCAGTATTGCACATCTGTGGACCCAGAGAATGGAATTTATTCAACCGGTAAGGCTTAGCTACAGCGCCTGTACCAAAGCTGTTTAAAGTTCTTCCCACTTTTTGCCAAGTTGTAAATAAAAACCATCATACATCCAAATCCAACTGTGGGCCTTATTTTTCTTTAAATATACATTTATGAAAAGTTTCTCCTTTTTTGTTTTGTTTTGTTTTTGTTTTTCGAGACAGGGTTTCTCTGTGTAGCCCGGGGCTGCTCCGGAACTCACTCTGTAGACCAAGCTGGCCTTGAACTCAGAAATCCGCTTGCCTCTGCCTCTCAAGTGCTGGGATTAAAGGTGTGTGCCACCACTGCCTGGCTCTAGCTTGGTATTTTAATTAAATATTGATTATATTGGTGGTAGATGTCACAGAAAGCAAAGACTTGGTTTCTTAGTACATGTTATATAACCATGGAGTATAACTTTAACTTTTTTCAAACCTAATTTTCAGTGATGGATCTTAAATGCTTTAACCTCCCTTTTAGCCCGCCACCCACCAGAGGTAGTGGAACAGAAAGGATGGGGGTCCTAGGTTCTTTGGAGCAACTCCCATCTGCGTTGTCTGGAAATCGGCAGTTCAGTTCACAGGAGTTAGCAGAAGCAGCTCGATCTACTCGTAAACACTTCATGGCTACACCAGCAGTCCAGTTGGGGTCGAGTCGGGATAGCAAGCATGAGTCTGCAGTGGTAGCACGACCTAGGAGAGACAGTCAGGCCTCCACTTCTGCACAAGTCAGCAGGAGGGACCAGGAGGGACGCCAGAAGAAGTTCCTCTGTGTCTCTCTAAGGGAAGCGAAGATGTGAGACCTCTAAGCGTTGCACTGTTAGCTCTGTAAGCTACGAACTCACTGTCCATTGAGTTCTACTTATACTCACTCCAAACATCACGTGTCCTCTACGGGCCTTGCCTCAATGAGTGCCTGTCCCCCTCTGCCAATCAGCCTGAGACTGAGGAAGCGGCAAAAGAGCCACAGCACAGCACCAGAAGTTTTTTGGTTTATTTCTCTCTATGAAGTCCCAGCAAATGCAGCTCAGGTACGAAGTGTAAGGCGGACCGATAGATAAATGCATTGTTAGCAAAGAATCCTTCATCACGTGCTCTTCATCACAAGTGCTTGCTTCAGCGGGATAGCCTCTCTCCTGTGTCTGCTTCAGTGAACCATTCCTTCACGACTCTGCCTTAGCCTTCCATCTATGTCTGCTTGAGGAAAACACTCCTTCACATGTCTGCCTCAGCAAAGCACCATCAAACACAACTGACTATCCAAAGAACCCTTAAGTTTCCACTTCAGTGGAGTCCTGACAGTGTTAACAATTGTTATGTTTCATTTCCAAAAAAGACTAAGTAGTGATACTTCAATTCCTGAATTGTTAGGTCATCAAGCTAATTAAATACCACCTACAATTAAACCAAAAAAGAAAAAAAAAAGATTGAGTTTTTTCAGTTTCAAGTCCACTTGCAGTCACAACCCAGCAGCACTGAGCATGCTAGTGCTGATGTTATGGTCCCCCAATTTGCTCTTGTCACTGAAAGGAGCCCCACTCCTTGGGGGAAATGGCTCGTTCTGTGTGAAGACGGCTAAGATTTCTCTGTTGTGTGTCATCATGTAAAGACCAAGGAAACTAACAAACTGTAGGTTGTATCTTAGGAGAGCTGAGATCCCAGAGCAGAGAACTCCTGACTGCTTCTCCTGAGCACAGTTCTGAGCACTGGGAAGAACCAGGAAAAGGACTCAAGCCCATTTGCTTGCTACTGTATAAAGAGGGCATATGTCTAGGCTGGTTTTATGGAGAAAAAACCTGAGTCACTGGGTGGCAACTAAGAACATTTCCCAGAGTCTTGCAGCTGGTGGGTGGCTGAGCTGGGATTTAAATCCGGGCTGTATGTCTCTGCAGTCTTCTAAGCTGCTTCTTCATTGATGCAGGGTCTTCAGCAGCAAGAGAGAAATGAGAAATGAGAAACTCCCAAGACTCACAGGCAGCCAGTGAGAGTGGATTCAGAACCATAGATGATACCCCACCCTGGTTCAGCTGTGTCTGCACCCGGGGTTCAGAGGGCAGCACTAGTGGGAACCCAGGTGCTTGGGATATGGCTCCTTATCTTGAGCAGCTGCAGAGCCCCCACTACACCCAGATTCTCTGCCAGGGATTCCCACCCAGAATCACATATCCAATCTCTGTTCTTCAAGACCACCCCTCTGGAGCCATTAGAATGGCTTAGAGGTAGCCATCAAGCCTGACAACCTCTTGGATCCTGAGATACACACAGTGGAAGAGGAGAAGCATCTCCTGACAGTTGTCCTCTGACTTCCACATTTATACACTGAAGCACTCACAAGCCCCTACTCCACTCACCCAGATAAATAAGTTAAAAAAATAAACTATAGACCGTCTTCAATAGTAGAGACTGTCATTTAGTTTCTGGAAACAGCTGAAGAGGTATAGGCACCACTTCCCAGATAGGAATACTGAGGCTGGATAAAACAGTTAACTGCTGGAGCTCACATCTTTGGCCCTGGTGTCTGTGCCCTTGGGGTGTTTCAACTCTTTCTGCCAGGCAGCTCAGCCTCCTGGCAGGGGCGGTGGTGGGGGGGCAGGGAGTGCTGGGATCTACAAGAGTGCATCATCATCATTTTGTGTGTCATCTCCAAGCTGCATCTGGAAAAAGCAATAGCAGGATGAGCTGGAAATAAGAGCAGTGCTTTCCCCGCCAGAGGGGAAGGGCGCTCACTGTCTCTTTACTACTGCCCTTTGCCTCGCTCGGCCAGAACCCCTGACCTCCTCTACCTCCCGGACAGTTAACTGCTGGAACCTACCTACTACTGTGTCAGGACTTCATGGATTAATGCCCATGGCAGAATGCCCCATACCTGTCTCCTCCCTTGATTCTCTTACTGAAATACAAGAAATACAGGCAGAGCCAAAACATGTTTTGAGCAGACAGGGCTTTGGACAAAATGGAGAAATGACTAATTTAGCTCCTGGCAAGAATCTCCGCGAATCCCTTTTCTGCCCAGGTACAGCTTTCTTGCTGTCTTTGAAAATAACCAATACAATACAATGCCTGTTCCACACTCAGGATCGAAGCTGGGGAAACCTGGCTGGCTTCATCTGGGGACCATTTAGGGGCTGCAAATCAATGATCAGAAAGATGGTTGCACATTCTCTGCAGCGACCCAAGGCCAGGAACGGAAGAGGTGGTGCTCATTCTGGATTCGAAGGAATGTGAGAGGCATACCAACCAAGCACAAAATGGGTCTCATCTCTAGGCTTGAACCAAGCAACCAACAAAACATACTCAGTAAGCCAGTTATATTGTACATGCCAGTATTTGAAAAAAAAAAAAAAAAAAACACTTAATACTATTAAGAGTTGTTGTAGGTAACTGTTGCCTGTCTAGCCTGCCATTTTATGCTGCCGCTAATGTTACAAGGAAACTTTCTCATTTGCTGTTACTGCTGTTACTAGGATGTTCTGTGCTTTGGTGTTCTTGGAAACCAATCACAAAGGCAGTCAGTTAGAACTGCTTTGTACAGTTGGCCACAATAAGCTTGGCCCCAAACCAACCACCCGGCAGTGCTCCCTGCACCTGTGTATAAGCTTTTGTGGTATTTGCTTTTATAAGCTGCCCCTGGGATGGATCTCAACATAAGAGAGACACCTGCACCTATAAGAAGCCATTTGGAGTAAAACTTCCATTTTGAATAGGAGTTGAATAAAGTTTAAGTTCCCAAGACCTCCCTGGGAACTGACTCCTACTTGGCAAAAAAAAAAAAAAAAAAAAAAAAAAAAAAAAAAAAAAAAAAAAAATCATGTACATGGGTAACTGACACTCTGGTTGGCAAATTAAGACATGAATGTTAGACAAGGCAAGTCCCCCACCACAGCTGAATACCCCAACCAATGGGAACAAGATAAATGTACAACAAAGACATGTTCCTAAGGAAGTCCCCTATCCTTAAATTGTGATTGGTGGGATAACTTGGCAAGGATGTTTGTGGATTTCAGACTTAAAAAGCTCTATAGGATTCTAGCTGGACATCTCAGTTCAGCTCCCGAGTCTGGACTACATCCCTAATCAATCAATCAATCTTGGGGGGTATGCATTCAATAAACCAGCCCTGTTCAACTGAGATCAGTGTCTGAGTGGTTTGTGCAGTGATTCCCAGACCCCAACATGTTGTACATGCCAGTATTTGCAGCACTCAGGAGGCTGAAACAGGAGGATTGTGAGTTCTGGCCACATCAATATTTCAAGGACAACCTGAGCTATACAGTGAGACCTTGTGAATAATAATAATAATAATAATAATAATAATAATAATAATAATAATTCACATTATCACTGTGAATAGACAATGTCTAGAACGTGGGCAGTGGTGGCTATTGGTGCCAGTAAAGGCTATGGTGAGGGCTGGTGAGAGGGTGTTGTGGCCCGAGCTGCCCCACTCTGGGCGCCAAAAATGTTGCAGACCACTCTGCCCCACGTTGGGTGCCAAAAATATTGCGGCCCAAGCTGCCCCACGTTTGGGGGCCAAAAATGTTGTGGACCACTCTGTCAATGTTGGAACCTGCACTGCCAAAAGCCTTGGGGGCTAAGTTGTTAGAGCCTGCACTACCCCAAGCTGCTTCAGTCCACGGGTCGGGGTTCAGCAAGAGAGAGAGTGAGGACAGACTCGAAGAATGGAGACCAGACAGAGTGTGATTCAATCCTGTTTATTCTTCAGTCTCTCCTCCTAGTCCAAGTCCCAAGTCTTGAGTTCCTAGTCCCTAGTGCCTCCAAGTTCCAAGTTACTTCTTCCAAGTGCTAAGTGCCTAATGTCTAATTCCAAGTTCTTCCTCCAAGTGCCTAGTGCCTAATACCTAATAATAATCTGTTGTTTTCTTCTGAGTTCTCTAGTCCAAGTGTCTTCTTCCTCAATGCCTAATTCCTACTCCAAGTTGCACTCTCTAACCTAATTCCTAGTTCCAAGTTGTACCGAACTCTTCTGTCTGCCTCTCGCCTTTTATGTCTCACTTCTAAGCCACGCCTCTAAGTCACACCTTTAAGTCATGCCCTTAGGCCTTGTCTCTAAATCTGATCTCTAAGTCACGCCCTTAAGTCTCACACACCCAAAGGAAAATCCTGGGTATCTAAAACAAGATGGTATCAGAGTGTGCTCAGCTGTTGCAGGCTGATGTAATCAAGTCTCTAGTCAGGGTATGTGGCTCAAGATGGCTGCAAGGATGATAGCCGCCTTCTGTTGGCTCCCCACAAGAGGGCTCAGACTAAACACACCTGTCAATGAGCCAACCACGCTGAGTTCAGCCCCTGGAACCCACATGGTGGAAGGAAAGAACTGACTCCTGAAAACTGTCCTCTGACCTCCTCAGGCAAGCTGTGGCACTCACACCTGTCCCTATGTTATACACCCTCCCCAGATAAATCTAATTTTAAAAATGACACAGCCAAGCCATAGTGGCACAGGCCTTTTAATCCCAGCACTCAGGACGCAGAGGCAGAAAGATCTCTATGAGTTCCAGGCCAGCCTGGGCTTACATAGCCAGGCCTTATTTTGAAATAATAAAATAACAATAAAACCATAATGTGCAGCCAGGTGGTGGTGGCACGCACTTTTGACTTCAATAAAAAGGAAGGCAGAGGCAGGCGGATTTCTGAGTTCGAGGCCAGCCTGGTCTACAGAGTGAGTTCCAGGACAGCCAGGGCTACACAGAGAAACCCTGTCTCAAAAACAAAACAAACACCACACATACGCACGCGCGCGCACGCGCACACACACACACACACACACACACACACACACACACACACACACACACACCAAACCATGATAGGCTCTGCCCCTTGCCCATCAAACATATCTTCATTCTGTTAACTTCTGTGTCTGAGGGGAAGAGGAGGCCTTAATGCTGACCTGCTGAGTCAAGCCTTGTCCTTGACTTTCCTTGTAAGTGCCCACTGCATGCCTCAGATTCCTCATCTATCAAATGAGGTCACAGTGTTGAAGGGGTGATGAAGGCCTACAGGAACTGACACTGTGAACAAGACTCAGCATGTTCCAGGCTTTAGGGAACCGCTGCTCTGGCTACTGCTACTGAGGTAATTATTTTTGAAGCAGGGACGTTGTATGGTTTGATTTAACTTTCTATTTATCTGAGCAGATCCGGACTCTAACATTTTGGGGGAAGGGTGTAGGATATCTGGGGTGCTCCTGTATTGTCTTGGTTGTTTTGCTACAAGGCCCTGGAATATATGAACTGCAAATCACTTTTTGGGGGTGGGAATAAGGAACAGGTCATCACTATGTAGCTCAAGACTTGAACTTTGGGTAACTCCTCTGCCTTAGCCTCCTGAGTAATACCACACCTGTGTGTGTGTGTGTGTGTGTGTGTGTGTGTGTGTGTGTGTGTGTGGTGTTGTTTGTGATAAAAGTCTTACTATGCAACTTCGAGAGTTAGCAATATTCAATTTGATACAGCCTAGACTCTTCAGAGAGGAATTGCCTCTCGAAATCGGATTGGCCGGCAGACCTGTCTGTGAAGGATTGTCTTGAATGCTGATTGATGCAGGAGGGCCCACCCCACTGTGGGCGGGTCCACCCCACCGTGGGCGGGCCCATCTCTAGGCAGGCAGTCCTGGGTTATAAGGAAGCTGGCTGGGCTGGAGGCGAGCTGGAGAGAAGCATTTCTCAGTAGTTTCTTCCTTGGGTTCTTGCCTGGGACTTCCTCAGCAACAGACTGTGGCCTGCCAGCGTGAGCTGAAGCTCCTTTCCTCAGTTGCTTTGTATCAAGAGTTCATCACAGTAACAGACAGGAAATGAGAGCAGTATCCCAGGCTGTCTCATCCCAAATGCTGGAATCACGGCCGGCAACCTCATTTTACTGAGGGTACTTAACGTGCGTATTTAGACATGGTTCACATCCCTTGCCAGTCACCATCCGAAGGGTAGAGCTTGGTGGCTTTTTTGTAGCACATCCATGGAGTTGCTGACTGTGCCTACAACTAAGTTTGGCACCATTACCCACATTCAGGACATGGTTAGAGAGGTCCCAGGGGACTATTCTGAACCAGCTTATGGCTTCCCTATGACAAAAATTATCTACCATGGAGAGTGCTGCCTTTCCACTGCCCCACCAGGGTGGAGTGACAGGCAGCCCTGAGGTGTCACCGGCACCATAATGCCCCAGCTGGCCCAGCTCACTAGACACTGCATTTACTGCGGTCACGTGAAGTGTATCTTTAGACGTGGCGCCCACAGGCCTCATTATGGTCCTCTGAGATCAATGCTAACCTGTCAGTTTAAATGTCCTCCTTCCTCCTCCAGAGGGAGGAACACTGGGTGTGTTGTACAGCTGGGGTGAAGGCTGCTACCAGCTCTGAGAAGGACACGTAGGGATGGCCCATGGAACAAAAGACAGCAAAGGACATGGGGATAGCTCTCAGGTGTCAGGCTCAGCCACGTGGAGCTAAACTGGGGCAGGTAGGAAAGGACTTATGAGCTCCCCAGCAGCCCTCCCAACCTTGTGAGGCATAATAAGGTCTGACAAACCTTTGGGGCACAGCTGAGCTGGGCCCACAGTGCCTCCTATGCTCTGGCCTCATACCCTAGCTACTATATGTGGGCTCTGAAAGTCTGATACCTACATCACCCCCACCACGTGGCCAGCACACAGTAGGTAGGAGGCTCAGGAACCTTGTGGAATGCAAGTCCTCTGGGCTGTCACCCACAGGGAAACTCCAGCTCAGAGAGCACCTGACCCTGCACTGAGAGGAAAGGAAAGGCCCGTGGAAGGGGGGAAGCATGAAGCAAGGCAGCACGGTCAGGGGCTTCCCAGCTGTAGGGAGAAGAGACTCTGGTAGTGGAGGGAAAGAACAGAGTTCCCAGGCTGGCAACCCTAGAAAGCCCTCAGGCCACGTTCTCTAGGGCCTACTCACCTGTGGGCCTGGCCCACTGCAATTCCCTTCTCCAGACCCATCACCTCCAGTTCTGACCCCGTTGGTTCCTTTACTTAGAATGTTTGAAGACTGCCTTCTTGGCATTTGTTAGGGGCCAGCTGTATGTGCCCAGAGGGTCCCTTCCTGATCTTTCTAACACAGTCTCCATGCCCTGCCACTTCATTGTCTCTTCATTTCTCTCGGATGGAGATGACATTATATGGCTCATTTATTCATGTCCCTCCCCTTTAAATGGCAGCCATGGTGACTGGAGTCTGTCTCCATGACCTGACATATATCTGGGTGGAGATTTAAGGCAGCTGGAGTTGCCCTATGGGTGACAGTCCAGAGACTGTGCCTGGGCTAAGCTTATTAGGGTCCCTCAGACACTGCAAGGCCTGGCAGGTCATAGTCCAGGAAGGAGCTTGGTGTTTGCTGCAATGTATTCTGGCGTCCACACTCTGCTGTCCTGAGCTCCTGGGTTAAGCTGCTCCCAGGTAACCTGGTTCCTGCTTGGGGATCTCTCATGGCAGGGACAAAGGATGGGTGAGCTCTCTGATGGCAGGAGGCTGGAGGTGAAGCTGCAGAGCAGAGATGGCTGAGCCAGGGCTAGGGCCTACAAGTGGTTAGGGCCCATATCCTGTCCTACCCAGACCTGTTCTTTGACTATGCTCAATCACTTAACCACTGCTCAGAACACCGGCTGTCTCAGTACCTTCTCAAAGAACTTTCCAAAGGCCCAACAATCCAGTTACATCATGGGAGGGGCTGGCTTTCACCCCACACCTGGCCTTCATGAGTGTTATCAGGCCAGATTTTTAAACACCAATCAGTAACTACTTGGCACCAAGTCTGGACACTGTGGAGGTAGGCAAACAGCCTCTCTGTCTTCTGAGACTGTGGATCCTGTTTCCTCTTTCGTTCCTCTGTCCTGTCTGTCTGCTGTATTAGTCTGCCTGTGATAAACATTTGCTGAGCTCATGGGCTCCTGTTCCTCAGAGGTTCCAGAGTCTGGAAAGGCCTGGCTGGTCACATAACGTGTGGGGAAGGGCAAGATGTGGCCTCACTTCCAGAGCACAGGCCTGAGTGGAAGGGAGGAGTTGGCGGAGAGAAGAACAGCATCCGAGGCCTAGAAACAGTTCAGCCAAAGGTTGGGACAGTGGAGAAGACGTGTCAGAGGCATGACTGTAGTAGAGGGGTGGGACAGGGGACATCAGGGCAGATGACACTGTTGAGGCTGAACTCTGTGGCTTCAATATTTTGAGGAAGAACTGGAGACCTAGGGCCAAACCTCTTCAGCTGCTCCATCTTCTTCCAGAACTGGAGCTGTAGTGAAGACATGGTTAGCGGAAGCCCAGGGCAGCCCCAGAAACTCTAAAATGAGCGGCAGGAGCATCACTCCACACAAGCTTCAGCCCTGCTCTATGCTCCTGTGTGCTATAGGACTATGGTCACGTGTGTGCACATACATGTGGAAGCCTGAAGTCAATGTGGGAGAGTCTGCCACTCTCCACCTTGTATTTTGGAACAGGGTCTCTTGCTGAAGCCAAACCTCACCAGTTCAGCAAGACTAGCTAGCCCACGAACCCCAGGGACCCTCCTGTCTCTGCCACCTCATCTAGACTCTCACGAGTGAGACAAACTTCCCTGACTCTCACCCCTCTACACCCTGACACTCCTGTTAGAGGCACCACCCAGGCGAGGCTCAAAGCAATTACCCAGTATGCCAGCATCCCAAGCCTACGCTACACATGGGAAGACTAAGGCTCAGAAAAACTGCTGGGTCAATGTCTTGCAAGACCCACCTGGGCAGGCGGCCTCAGGCACAGGCAGCTCCTTGAGACTTCCAGAGCCTCTAAGGGTGCAGAGGGCGGCGGCGGCGGCGGCAGCAGCGGCAGCAGCAGCAGCAGCAGCAGCAGCAGCAGCAGCAGCAGCAGCAGCAGCAGCAGGGCCTGTTCTAGCACTTTACACATGGTGTGGTGATCTCACCTAGCTGGATGAAGCAGGCAGCTTTGTGACCCTATGGGGCTACTGCACAGACACCTGGTTGTTCATCACCTGGGCAAACAAGCAGCCAGGAACCTAACAGTGGTAACGCACTGGGCCATTGCACAGGAAGGAGGATCTGGCTGGCGTGCAGTACCCATTTGCCTCATAAGTGCCCAGGACAGCAGGAAAGCTCGACTTTCACTCCACACACCACTTCACTTCTGGAAGCTTCTTTCTGCCTAAGATCAGATGCTGGCAGACTCCAAACTCCAGGACCCTGTCCCCACCATGTTTTGGACCCTGTCCAAAACAGCCTAGAGACACCGCTGGGACCTGCTGCCCTACCCTTCAGTGTTTGAGACAGTTCTTTGCTCTTCCTAGTTTGGCTGTTTTCCCAGTAGTTTTTCTTAATTATTTAATTTCCTGTTATTTTATGATTTCACATATTTTCTTATACCTATGTACACTACAGATTTATAACATGAAATATCATTAGCTCTAGCATATATACTTGATATATTAAACACAATGTTAATGTAGTCCAGCACATATTAATATTATACATTATAATACTGTATATTAGTCTTTTTTTATGACAAGGAGATATCTCAGACTCAACCATTTGTTAGTACAAAACCCCTGAGCTTGACATTTCTCTGCAGTTAGTAGTTTTCAGCATCTGCTTGTTCACAGATACCATCTATGTACCTCAGTTGCTTTTCGGGGAGAGCATAGCTCCATCGTGAGGGTGGAACATGGGTGCCAAACACCAGCTTCTGTTACTCTAGCTCAATATAGTATGTCTTTATCAGTTTCAAATGATCCATTAAAATCCAAAATCCAGAGACTGAAGAGATGGCTAAGTGGGTTAGAGCCATTTCCACTCTCCACAAAAGCCTGAGTCTGGTTCCCAGGATCCAGGTTGGCAGCCACAACCACCTGTCATCTCACTGCCAGGGAATCTAATGCCCTCTTCTGGCCTCCTGGGGCACTTGCACACCTGTGGTGCATGCGTGTAAGTGTGTGTCTCGGTACATATGCTTACACACAGACACACACACACACAAGCATGTACACACCTGCCTACACAAATGAAATGAAAATATTTTGTAAAATACAAGATGTGGGTGGGGTCATCAAGATGACCAGGGGAGCTTTAGGAGGCCACCTGCTGCCAACATGGTAAGGTGACTTCTACCCCAGGGACCCACATGGTAGAGAACCAACTCCTGCAAATTGTCCCCTGCCCTTCATACTCAGAGAATGGTACCTGCTTGCCTCCCCAGAAAGCAAAAATAAATAAATAAAGTTAAAAATATATATGTTTTAAAGAGAAAAATGGACCTTCAAGATGGCTTAGTACTAAGGCCTGTCTCATCTCGGGCCTCTTGCCCCCAGCATGGGTTCAGGCTCATGCCACTGTGCCCAGCTCTTACGAGTATGCTGGCTTTCAAACTCAGGCTCTCCTGCCTGGGCAGCAGACACTGGCTGAGCCATCTCCTGGCCTCCTCAATTACTGTCTTTGATGGTAGGACCAAACCCCAGGGCTTTATCCGTGCTAAATACCCATCCCACCACTGAACTAAACCCTGATATTCTGAATGAGAGTTTACATTCTTTCTCATATTGTATTTGTTTTCTAAAACTGCTAAAACAATACCACAGACTGGTTGACTTAATAGAAAATCATTTTCTCCAGCCTTGTGGGCTGGAAGTTCAAAGCTGAGGTGTGCGCAAGATCCCAGCTTCAAAGAGAAGTTCTGTCTCTAAAAGGAAGGTGGAAAGCAATGGAAAAAGACACTGGGACTCAACTTAGGGTCTTCACATGTGCGTGCACGCACACACACACACACACTACACGTACACAAATCATTTTTATGTTGTTTCCATGTACTGACTATGGATAGGTTAAAATACACTATTCAAATAAGTTTCATCCGATCCTTCGTTTTATTTTAAATTATTAATGTGTATGTGATATGTGTGTACACAGGCACACATGTGCCATGGCATTAGTGAAGGTCAGAGGAGTTCTTTCCTCCCACCTTGGGATTTGGGGTCAAATTCAGATTGGCAAAATTGCATGCAAAGTGTGTTTACTCACTGAGCTCTCTCACAGGTCCATTTTTCTCTTACACACACACACACACACACTATGTTTATTGTTTGTTTACATGTTGGGGAGGCAAGTCCTTGCCACTGTCCTTAAATGGGGGTCAGAGGACGATTTGCAGGAATTGGCTATCTTCTTCCACCACGTGGGTCTCTGGGGTAGAAGTCAATTCACTTTGACAGCAGGTGCCTTTACCCACGGGGCTACCAGAGCTGGCTTCTTCTCATTTTTAAAGATTTATTTATTTATTTATTTATTTATTTATTTAATGTATACACTGTCACTGTCTTCAGACATACCAGAAGAGGGCGTCAGACCCCATTATAGATGGCTATGAACTACCGTGTGGTTGCTGGGAATAGAACTCAGGACCTCTGGAAGAGTAGTCAGTGCTCTTAATTACTGAGCCATCTCTCCAGCCCCTTGTTTTCACTTTTTAATGGGGCTCTGGAAAATATAAGTTTTCATGGGAGGCGCCCATCATATTTCTAAACACGTCTAGTTTATCAAACGCTTGGCACAAAGCAGGAGCTCAAAAATATCCGCTGACATCTGTCAGTGGTGGTGCACACCTTTAATCCCAGCACTTGGGAAGGTCTCTGAGTTTGAGGACAGCCTGATCTACAGAGCAAGTTCCAGGACAGTCACAGCTATACAGAGAAACTCTGTCTTAAACAACAACAACAATATGTATATGTATCATATTCTATATATTAAGTAAATGCATGAACTGAGGGTTGAGGACATAGCTCAGTGCTAGGGCACTTCCCTAGTCCTCGGAGGACACAGGGATCCAGCTCTAACATCAGAATAAATAAAGAGATAAGAAAAAAGGGGAGGAGGGGTGAAGTGAAGGACCAGGGAGCTGGGACTGGTGGAGGATGCTTGTAGTCTCAGCGTTCATGATTGAGACAGGGGGATTTCAAGTTTGAAACCATCCTGCATCCTGTTTCCAAAATAAATCAGTTCATTGGGCAATAAGATCTTTTTCCTAATTCTTGCTATTTAAAAACAGAAAATGACTGCAGGACAGCAATGCTCTATTCTCTTTGATTTAAATATAAATTTGATTATACTCATCACAAGTAAGTATCTTCTTTGAAACAGAAAGATCTAAAATCAAATCAAATGAAACACGCCCACTGTAATGACTTAAGGGTAAGCCAAATAAATCTTTTCCTCAACTTGTTTTTGGTCATGGTGTTTCATCACAAAGACAGGAACCCTGGCCAGGTGGTGGTGGTGGCACACTCTTAGTCCCAGTATTGGGAGGCAGAGGCAGGCAGATTTCTGAGTTTGAGGCTAGCCTGGTCTACAGAGGGAGTTCCAGAACAGTCAGGGCTACACAGAGAAATGCTGTCTGGAAAAATAAAAACAAACAAACAAACAGTAGCCCTGAATAAGATAGAATGTATACATATATACATGTGTACATACATATATATATATACATACATGTGTCTGCACACACATTCACACATACACAATCAATGTCCAAATCAGGCATACATCTTGAAATTGTTTCTCAACTCTCTTAACATAATTTTTAGAATATTTCAAAAGCTCCTCCTGCCCTACTAAAACCCACCATGTATATTGCTTATCTATTTAATCTTAACACACAGGAGGAAGAAGCAAGAGCTCTCTCAGTTTGAGGCCATCCTGGTCTATCTATATAGGGAGTTCCAAGCTGGCCAGGGATACACAGAGACCCTGTTGAGGAAGAGACTGTTCTGTGGGTTAAAGCTCTGGCTGAGCAGGTGTGAGGACAGAGGCTTGCATTGCCAGGTGGGTGTGCACAGGAGGCAGAGACTGTGAGAGCCTCTACCTCAGTAAAGTGGAGCACAGTGGAGGGAGACGCTTGATATCAACCTCAGGGCTCCATTTATATGTGTACACACAGCATATGGGCATGCACACACAAGAATGTGCATGTACATGCCAACATACATGAGGATGCGCATGCACTCACGACACACACACACACAGGAACATACTTGCACACATCACACACACACAAGTACACGCATGTACACCACACACACACACACACACACACACCAGAAAGAACAAAAAAAAGAGCTTCCTTTGCCGGTGTGGCTTGGTGCCTCACTGCTAAGGAAGAGACTGAGAAGATGATAGTGAGGTCACGAAAGGCATTCCCATGTTCTATGGGGAATTACTATAGGGAAGCTGGCCACTGTAGTCAAGCCAAAGCCACTGAGGCAGCCCTAAGGCAGTTGCTCATAACAAAGGTATGAGGCCCCTAGCTCACAGTCCAATGAATGAGCCATCTTGGAAGATGGAAGCGCCTGTGTCAGAAATGTTGGCACATGCCTAGAATCAACACAGAGACAGGAAGATTACAAGCTCAGGGCCAGCCTTAGCTACATAAGACCATGTCTCAAAAAAATTAAAATAATAATAATAATAAAAAGCATCTGGGTGTAAAACTCCTGTGACCAAGCTCAACACAGCTGTTCCAGGTTCGTGAATACAGAGTATCTAAAGTTCGTAGCAAGCTAGGGCAGACATTTACTTCTTATTCACAAGGAAATTCCAGCTCGGAGCCGGTGTGTGGAAGACCTGCACAGCTGGAATGTTAATGCTAGACTCTTATGTGGCTCCAAGTCTTCTGTCTGGTGCATTTTCAGTGGTCCTCTGGCTTTGGTCCCAGCCTGCTTCATTGGCCCCTCTCCCCTGGAAGCCCCAGGCTTGGATCCAGCGAACAGGACATTCTGAGCTAGGCTCAGCTGCAAATCAAAGCCCTGAGATGGGTCTGGGGAACAGCTCCAGCCTGGTCTCAAAGCAACCTCATGGTGGCGGTGAAAACCCGTGACTGAGTGCTGCGTTAGCATTTCCGGGGAAACTGGGCAAATGTCTACTTGCCTCAAATGGGGCACAGAATAGACTGGAAAAACAATTCCATTTGAGTCTAGCTTGGTAAACCAGGGAGTGTATTTGGCTTACTGACAGAAGCATGGCCAAGGCTTACTTACAGGTGTGCCAGTGATCTTGATCCCTTGTCACAGAAAAGTCTCAGGCCAGCACGGATGATGGCTTTCCTGTGGCTGCTCAGTGGGATCTCCTTTCAGACAACCTTCCATCTTCTATACCAGAGCAGGGCCCCAGCCTTCCCAATGCTGCAACCCTTTAATCCAGTCCCCCACACTGTGGTGACCCACAACCATAACATTCTTTTCCTTGCTACTTTATAACTGTAAATTTTGCTACCGTCGTGAATCACAATGTAAATATCTGACATGCAGGATGGTCTTAGGTGACCCCTGTGAAAGGATTATTCGACCCCGCCCCAAAGGAGTCACCACCCACAGATTGAGAACCTCTAGATCCTCCAGAGGATCAGGACTAGCTGGGGCGGATGTGTCTACTCCTGGAACAGAGGAGCAGGACGTCGTGGCTGGGATCTCAGATGAGGATCTAATGACTCTTCCCATCACTTCCATTTATAAAAGGTCACAGGCCCCTTCTTGAAGGTCTTGTGAATAGCAGCAACTGCTCTGATAAAGATGGCAATATCTTGGAGGATAGCAGTCTCCCACACCCAGGGATCCATCTCCACTGTGATTGAACAACTGTCCAAGGATGAGGAAATCTTTTCTTTTTCTTCCCTTCCCACCTTCCTTCTGTTCTTTCCCTTTCTTTTCCTTCAAAGTCTTATTATGTAGCTCAGGATGGTCCAAAACTCTCAGCCCTCCTGGCCTCAAGTCTCCTGACAGATGTGGGCTAGCCTAGGCAAGCTGCACATCTCCTGCTCCTTCAGTTATGGTTCTGGACCATGGAGGACAAATGCAGGGCAAAGAGCTTTGTGTGGAAAACATGAGACTACTGGCTGTGTTGGCAATGCAGCCGGTCAGCAGAGGCCTGCCTAGCATGCACAGGACTCTGCTTCCACTCATGTCAAACACCACAGAAACTGGGTCCTGTGGTGCAAGCCTGTCATCTCAGCACTTGAGCAAGGAGGAAAGTAACTAACACATGCTTTAACATTCAGTTAAATGTTAATGCTTTAACATTCAGTAAATTCCTCCCCCCCACCCCCGCCCCATTTAAAAAAGAATGAGTGTGTTACTATCAGAAATGAGAAAGCAACATCTGGCTCCTAAGAGGCAGGGAATTGAAGCATAAATGCTTAGAAAACAACACCTGTAGTTCCGGAGTGTGAGCTGCCTGAGATGGACCAGCAAACCTCTTTGGATGTAAGGGAAAGAACCGGCCACAGATAACACAGTGAAGCCGGCAGCCCAGCAGCCAGTGAGGCCTGCGCTCTTTGGAGAAGGGGAGATTCTCTGTGTACCACCTTACCTCATTCTGTAGGATTCATCAGTGGTTCTCTTCTCCCAGGCCAGGAAACTCCCTATGGGCAATTAAGTTTCACTTCATTTTTAGGCCTAAGCCTCTCCTGGGAATTCCTGGGAAGCAGCTGATGGCTCAGCCTCCTAATTGCTGGCTGTGCAGGAAGGCCGCTCTGCAGGGTGGCTCCTCCTCCGAGGCTAGTTGAGGCCTCTCTAAGCCCAGCCCCAGCAAGCCTAGTCTTGTCCCAGAGCCTCTGGCATTCTGGGGAAGTGGGCACAGGGCCAGACTGGCCCACTGGGGAAGTGGGCACAGGGCCAGACTGGCCCACAGCAGGCCCAGCCGGGCCCCAGCAAGTCCTTACTTATTTTTCTTGTTAATGAAAATCTGAGAACCTCCAGCCAGTCCCATTGGGAAGACCCTGGGCCAGTTGTCACCACAGAGGGGCTAGATGTCACAGAGAAAGAAGGGGCTCAGAGAGAGGAAATGGGTTGCCAGAGTAGAGCAAGACACCCTGCCTGATTGTCAGGGAAAGAAAGCAAGGGTCTGGGTAAAGCAGGCTCTGGGCTATAAGTGCAGTGCTCCCAGCTGGTCGTGTTGCTCAACCACAGGCAAGCTGCTGCCTGTGGCCTCTGCCACCTCCAGTAGCTGACTTACCCACTGACTGCTCAAAGTGGGGTTCCACATTATCAACCCCTCCTGGGAGGCAGGCAAATCTCTAAGTTTGAGGCCAGCTTGGTCTACAGAGTGAGTTCCAGAACAGCCAGGGCTACACAGAAAGACCCCGTTTCAATCAACTCATGCTAAGTGCTAGGCAGGGTCTCATATAGACCAGGCTGGCCTCAAACTCAACATGTAGGTAAGGAAGACCCTTGAGTTCATGATTCTCCTGCCCCTACCTCCTTAATACTGGGATTACAGGTGTGTGATGCTGTGTCCTCTTTATGCAGCCTGGGGATGAAACCTGATCTTCTTCCATGCTAGGCAAGTCTTCTACTAGCCTGCCACATTTTTTTTTTTTTTTTTTTTTTTCAAGACGGGGTTTCTCTGTGTAGCCCTGGCTATCCTGGAACTCACTCTGTAGACCAGGCTGGCCTCGAACTCAGAAATCTGCCTGCCTCTGCCTCCCAAGTGCTGGGATTAAAGGCATGCGCCACCACCGCTGGGCTAGCCTGCCACTTTTCAAATTTCCTGTCTATTATTTTTACTATCAGTAACGTAACAGAGCCATCTGGGCTACTGCTGGCTTCTGCCTCTCTCGCCATCTCCTGCAGTGGGATGCATGAGACCCACCATAAAGCTGAGGAAGCTGAGACTCAGAGAGGTGAAGTCACTGGCCCAAGATTCAAATGTAGTGGTCTGAATATTCTCTAAACTTACCCCTGTTAGTAAGGTAACCAGTGAACAGGTAGGAGTCCTTCCCCTGTGCCCATTATTTGATGGGTTCCCAATTCTGTGAAGTCTGTTTACTGTTGACCCCATTTTTCAGATGAGGAAAAGTGAGACACAGTAGGCAAGGCTAGATTTGAAGTAGAGGGGACTAGGTCATTTCTGTGTTATGCTGCTCACCTCCCACCACTCAGTCACATCCATGTATTTCCCTGGCAACCCCAGCTCTGGAGTTCTGAACCTACCTCTTCCAGGTCTAGACCATTAATGAGCTCTTGGCCACCTGAGGCCAAAAACACAGCTGCTGGACTGGCTTGGGGGAAGAACCTGTTTCCTTCCAGCCTGTGCTCCCAGCCATGGTTCATGTGGCTCATGGCAGGAGCTCTGAGGGCAGATCTGTGAATGGGGGCTGTTCAGAGCCATCGGGTTCTACTCTATAGGGCATCGTGTCCAGAGCCCGCTCCCTTCTGCCTCTCTACACCAAACCCAGCTCACCTCCTCTGCCTGGTCCTTCAGCAGCAGAGAGAGCTCTGCCATCTTATTATTCATTCGTTATATCTTATAAAGAGCCTACTGTGTACTGACTGTTCTGAAGACTCATCAGTGAATGACTCAGTCTTAGTCCTGAAATAGAGACCAAAAGCGAATGAGATACCCTCAGAAAACATCATTTCCCAATGGATATGAGAGTCCACTAACTGGGGAGAGAGCAAGGGTATGAAAGCTGAGATCTGAAAGATGATGTGGAAGATTGTTTAAGATAAAAGAAATGACACTGGCCAAAGATGACAGGTATGAAAGAGCTCGGAAACCCTCAGCAGAGCTGAGGTGAAGTGAGGGGGTTCCCACACCTCAGCTTCTGTGCAGGACCTTAAGAAAGTTAGCAGTCCCTAGCCGGACAGCTCCCAGGGGAATATCCCAGCCTTATCTGCCCCAACCAAGTTCTCCCTTCCTGGTTTCCCGAGTACCTTGGGCCTCAGAGGTCTTGAAACTCTTGGGAAATCCGGGTGGCCATCATGGAGTGTCCCGTCCGCCCTCTCGCTGCACTCTTTTTGGGGGCAGTCAGCACACCAATAAGCATCTCTGTGTTCCTAGCCAGTTGTGTCTGGCTTCAAATCCTACCTCCACGAGAGCACATCAGAGTATTTAAATCCTTTGGAGTGTTGAGTTTCTCACGTCGAATGGGAGGATACATTTTTTTTTTAATTTGGCGTTCTTTTGATGTGTAGAGTGGACTGAACAGAGTACGGCACTTGATGAAGGCTTAACTAAGAGGTTAGGTTAAAATAACGCACCCCGAGTCCGCAGCCCTGGGGACAGGGACCTGGTTAGTCTGGCTCGTGGCTCAAGGGCGCAGCAAGATACATGATCGGTGCAGATGGGTGGGTGGAAGGAAGAATGATGATGGAATTAAAAGAAAGGAAGAGCGAGAGGGAGGGGGAGAGAGAGAGAGAAAGAGAGAAAGAGAGAGAGAGAGAGAGAGAGAGAGAGAGAGAGAGAGAGAGAGAGAGAGAGACTGGCTAGCTTCCTTCTAAAGGAGAATCATTCATCTCTGCTGGTGCCTGTAACCTCCGGGAGGTGTACCACACTCTTACCTACTGTGCGCCTCAGTTGTTTCCCCTCTGTCGTTGGGCTGGGACAACCCTCGAAGAAAGAGGATGCCAGGCGCAGGCCCAGTACCGCCGGCACCCAATAAGCGCTCAAGGAAGCCGGGCCGCCCGCCCTCCCGGCCCCAGCTCCAGGAGCCGCCAGCCCCTACACTACCCACCCCCTTGCTTACACCCCCTCTGCCCAGTGTGCGCCTCCCGGCCCCGAGCGCACGTGATTCCACCCATCCCGCCCCGCCCCGCCCCGCCGTCCCAGCGCGACCTCCAGTTGGCCGCACCAGAGCGCCCCGCCCCCAGCTAGGGCGGAGCCTAAGCGCCTAGCCCCTTGCTGATCCGGCTCTGGCGTTCGGCGAGGGCTCGGCGGCCCGACCCGGCTGGCGCGCGGGCGGAGCCGGGGCGGCGGGGCTGCTGCTGGCTGATTGCATCGGACTGCGGGCTGCGACATGGTGAGCAGAGATGGGCAGAGCAGGCGGGTAGGGGGAAGGGACGCGCCGAATGGATCCGGGTGCGGCGCTGGCGGGTCGGCGCGGAGGATGCCGCTCGCGGGCGGGGGCTCTTTGTCCTCCGCCGCGCGATTGGGACAAAGGAGGTGGCCGGGGGCGGAGGCTGCTTGGCTGGGCATCTACCCTTCTCCGTGACCCACGGTTCTACGTCCTGCGCGGATCCTCCGGGCTGCCCGGAACACTCCGCATTGACGGGGTTCCTGGCAGCGCCCCAGCGTGGTCAAGATGGGATCGAGGGGAACGGGAGGGGGGCAGGGGAAATCTGGCGCTCGTTTCATCGATGGGGAGACTGAAGCTGAGCCGCAGCGTTGGGTCCCAGGTCGGGTCGGCAGTGATGGCGCGGCGTGGGCTTGACTGGGTCTCCGGGACACCCCCTCCCCCCAAAAAATCCCAACCGGGGTCAGGCGACTTGATTTGTCTTTTCAGCTGTCGTTTCCTCCGCAGCTGTCGCCCCCTGAACAGGCCCCTGCTTCCCTCGCCTCGCTTCTTCGGTAGAGTGGGAGAGACGCGGCGTCGCCTGGCACCGCGCCTGCACGCCGCCCGCGCTCTGCACGCGGGAGCTGCTGGGGCGCTTGTCATTAGTATCTAGTCCTCTCGGCCCAGGTCACCTAGACTAAGGAGGGGTCAAACACCGACTCACTGCGCTTAGCTTCCAGGAGAGAGGAGACAGGACAGGTATATGACGTTTTAGAATCAGGTTTGAAATCGGCTATATAGGATCGGGGCTGTCTGGATATCTGCACCTCCACTTTTAAACTGTGTGACCTTGGGCAGTTGACGTAACTTCTCTAAGCTACAGATTATTTGTCAAGTTGGAAGAGTAGTCACTTCACTCTACTATTTTGGAGAGATCCACATGAGATGTCAAACTCAAAAGTGTGGCACTAAGGAACTTTTTCAGCATCTACTATTATGTCACTAACGGAGTTGTATGGCCAGACGGGACCCTGCCGAGTAGGGGCAGGACTCAGGCGTGGGCTGTGAGATTGCAGCTCACCTCAGGCAGTCCTCAAACTTCTCAGTCTTAGCTTCCTCTCCTGGCGTAAGAACTGGGAGCAGATTTCTCTTCGAGAGGGGGAAGAGGAGAGGAGGGGGCAATGGGCACAACCACGCTAGATATCCCCTTTCCTTCTCTGTTGCTGTTGGTCCTCCATCTCAGCTCTTGGATGGCAGAAGCCCTGGGTGATGGTGCCTTTGAGGTTTGACCAAGTGGAACCCCGGGCAGGAAATACTTCTGGCCTGGGCTTCCCTGAAGAGGATACTTGGACGATGGCTTTGCTGGAGGATGAAGCAGTTCAGGAACCCCTGAGTGTTAGCTGGCCCGGAAAGCAAGGCAGTATTTCTGACTGCCTTGGAGGCCCCGGGAGGTGGAGGCTTCAGGTGGGGTGGCAGAGTGGTGCCCAGCTGAGTATAGTAAGTAGCACTGGTGATGTGCCCAGTTAAGTGAGGGGCAGGCAGAGGGTATCCCCAGAGAAGAGGCTGTTCGCAATATTGGTTCAGGCCAGGCTCTGTGCCTTGAGGTACAGAGGTTACAGAGAAGAAGGGAGGACATTAAGAGCAGTGTGCCGTGGGTTAAGAGAGGGGCTCGGCCTGCCCCATTGCCTTCTGGGTGGGGTGAAGGATTAGTTTTGGGATCCATGAAGAGGTAGGGGTAACAGATGCTTTTCCAAGGAAAACCTAAAGGAGACTGAATTTTAGGAGACCCCTGCCCAGAGGTCACACTGTGTGTCATTTTGAGACCAGTGTGTTCTAGGGCCAGTTACCCATCGCTCTGGGCCATGAAGAAACCAGGCCCAACGATTCTCAGCCATAGTAGACAGATGTGGCTATGGAGTGCCCAGACCCGTGATGACCAGTGCTCACTTGGAATTTGTCACTGCAGCTCCTTCCAAACAAGGGACATGGTATGGCCTGTGCTTTAGCTGACCCTGTGCCTCAGTTTCCTCATCTGCAGAATGGGATGATCAAGGCAAGTAGAGAGGAGACAAGGTGGATGTGACGGCATAGCTCTGAGGTGATCCTGGAACTTCCCTCAGCTTCCACCATGGGCCTTGGTGGATGAAATGGGCCAGTCAGTGGTATGTTGAGGGTTGTACAAGCCAGATGCAGGGCATCCCAGTATTCTCTGTGTTCTGCTTCTCTTTTGCCACCTTCCTTGCCTCAAGCATGAAGAGTTACCTTGGTTTTCAACCTTGTGTTGCAACCCCTTTGGGAGTGGAACAACACTTTCATATGGGGTCACTTAAGACCATTGGAACACAGATAATTGTGACTCAGAAAAGTCGCAAAATTACAGTTACAAAGTAGCAAGGAAAATAATGTTATGGTTGGGGGTGACCACAACATGAGGAACTGTATTAAAGGGTCCCAGCGTTAAGAAGGTTGAGAACCACTGAATTAGCTGTTCTTCTAGGGTGCAGACCTGCCATGCTTACTGCCATGCCTTGCCCCTGCCCTGAACTTGGGTTAGGTCCTCTTTTCCCCAAGGCATAGGGACCTGTGCTTAGGCATCTGGGAGAAGTCTGGACTTAGGGAATTGGCTCAGGGATAGTTCTCTGATTGACCCCATGAGAGCCAGCTCTCTTTTTAACTCGACATCACATTCCTGGGCTTGGAACATTCAGTCTTTATTGAGTACATATGTGCGATAGAGCATAGCTGTGAACTTGAGGGGCAGTGACCTTTTCTTAGACTCTCTGGAGGGCACAAGTCAGGAGACGACAGCCAGGGAAACACTCTAAATCAGAACTGCAGAGAGCTGAGAGCCTTAGGAAAGATGGATACATGTAGGGGATGCAGGTGCCGGCCAGTGTGGGAAGAGACAGCATCTGGAGTCCTGGAAGCAGCTCCAAGAGTCACTCCTGAGAAAGTGCCTAGTTCAGTACTATGGATGGAGGCAACCACAGTTCATGAGGGACGGGCAGTAGCCAGGCTTGCAGGGGATACTGAGGCTACCTTGGGAGCCCTCCCTTCTGAGACCACCATGTCTGGCCAGGAGTCAGCTTTTTTTAGATTACTTCTCAAGAAATGCTTGCTAAATGAAAAAAGAACCAAGAAGCCCATTAGGGATATGTAGAGGCCACAGGGCAGGCATGACTGGGTCACAAGTCATTGATTGTGCTTAGAGGTGAGAGGCATATACCTCCAGGCCTGGGGTGGGCATAATGGGCAGGAGTTTGAGGTCATCCCTCCTCTCCTGGGGTCCCTCTGGGCTGTACCTCAGTTTCTTCATTAGTCACGGGACAGCTGTTTCCCTCAGATCATGGTGTCATTGTTTGATTTTCCATTTCCTATCCCAGAACCACCTCAAACCCCAAACACAAACTTCCCGTTCTGAATTGCTACTGCCTTGCCTTCTGGTCCAGACCAGAGAAGGATGTGTAAGTGGAGGCAGAGTGAGTGTCCTGTGTGGTCTGGCTGTGTGGGATTGTGGGAACAGATGGAGCTAGCAGAGCTCTCTTGGGACACACAGCTCTGGGAATGGGGAAAGCCAGGGGCCAGGCAGCCAAGCCAGGGGAGGAAGCTTCCCTGGCCTTCTGGCTGGGAGAGGCTTCCTTCCTGGAGCTGCTGTAAACTAGGTCAGAGTTTCTTCCTTCAGCTCCACAAGGGTCCCATTTGGGGCCAGGCTATTCTGCATTAAGGTTTTGGGAACGGTCCTATACCTTGAAGGGTACAGAGCAGAATCTCTGGACTCTGCATACCAAGTGTGGCCAGGTGCACGGTTGCATGCACTTGAGACCTTGTGATCAAAGGAATGTCAGAAGGAGGATAGTGGAAGGCACATGGCTGGAGAGCAGTGAGCAGGAATGGGGAAGCACTTGGGCACATTCTGTGTGCTCTGATTGCAAGAGTGGATGGCGAGCCAGGTGAGAGGGACCCTAGAGACCGTGACGGTTGAGAATCAGAGGATGCTCCCCCTCCCTGCCTGGAGCTTCCCTGCAGACTGACACAGGTGATGAGGATGGTATTTCTTGGTCATGGGTCCTGGTTCCTGGACACTGGGGCAGTGATTGGCTGCCTGTGACCTTTAAGCAGACTGACCCCAGGTAGCCTCCATGATTGAGTGAGAGTCATTTCTAATTAAGGGGATTGTTACTCAAGGATGTGGCAGGTCCCATGACATTTGGAGTGTGAATCTTACAGTGCCATCTACCTGGGTGAATAGCAAGACTTTGGACATTTACAGCTTCCTCTGTGTAGGTTGTGCCTGGTCTGTGCAGGACATGCCTATGGGGTCTTCATCTCTCTCACTACTCTTGTGTCCACTCCTGACAGATGGGCACTGGTAAGAAAGTGGGTAAGAGACTGGAGTATCCTACTGCTTGCTTCAGCACCTGGGAGGCCACAGTAGCAAAGCCCTGACTGAGTCCTTTCGAGGAAGGCTAGAGCTCAGGTTCTCTGGCCTTGTGTGTCTTCCACAGCCCCCCTCTCCTTTACCACTCACAACCCTGGCTGAGGATGAGGACGGGGGCGGTGACCTGGAGTTGTCTGAGATCGATGAGCTGGTAAGCGCTCAGCTCTCCATGTCCTGGCTTCACTCCCTCAGCATGCCTGAGCCCAGCTGGCACTCGTGCCCTGTTGCCACTCTAACAGGGTGATGTACCAGGCTCTCCCTCCTGCCTTCAGAGGCCTAGCAATGCTGATCCCCCTATGGTGAATGCTCTTCCCTGCCAGTGAGGTCTCCTTGCAGTTGACCTGCTCTCCCAGTTAGCATCACAGCACCTGGTCCCTTGTGCTCCAGATGTGATCATACCTGGACTGACATTTGAGAGTGTTGCCTCTTGGTAATTTGGCTTCTGTACTAGATGGTAAGCTATGTACAGAAGGAGCTAGCTCCCTTACCCCTCCTGCCTTCCCTGAAGCTTCCCCAGTACCTATGTCTTCCAGGACCTGTTTGTCTGTCCTACATCCATAGGTGTCTTAAAAACTGGGGTCTTCACAGACCAGCTGTGGCTACATGGGGCAAAGCTGTCTGCTCTTGTGACTTTCCCCCTGGGTTCTAGAAGCTCAGAGCCTAGAGACCTTGAAGGTTGAGATGTTCTGTGTTACCTGATCCTCCCACGGGAGCTGATGCTGTTTGTCTGCTTCTGGATCCTTCCTCTCTAGACTCCTGGACCAGTACTGGATACACACTGGTGGCTCGTGCCTGATCCTAAGGCTCAGAAGGCTAAGGCTACAGAATATTGAGATAGTCTAGGATACAGAGTGAGCCTCTGTCTCAAAGACAAACAAAAAACAGTGTTTACCTTCAACAGAACCAGATTAGTGGCCAGGCCCCTTGCAGCGTCTGCCTCACCTGCCATGGTGACTGTTTCCCTTTTCATCAGAGGGGCTTTCTGACAGTGGAAGCATCTGGGTGTCAGAAGCTGCTGGGGTTGTAGGCTGGGTGAGCATCTGGGCAGACACAGTGGAAAGCCAATCCCCTGGCTGTTACTGGGTTGAGGGCAGGACTGGTCGAACTTAAGAACTTAAAAACAGACCCCAGCAAGGGCCAACTGGGCAGCTGAGTCCCCTACAGAGCCCCTTGTACAGTCTCTCCCGGCTTTGTCTTTCAGGACTGTCCCGTGCAGCCCGAATTCCAGCCTCGTTGACCCAGGCACACCAAGAGCTTTCTACCAAAGAAGCCCCTCCAAGCACTGACCATGTCTATTATGGACCACAGCCCCACGACTGGGGTGGTCACAGTCATTGTCATCCTCATCGCCATAGCTGCCCTGGGGGCCTTGATCCTGGGCTGCTGGTGCTACCTGCGGCTGCAGCGCATCAGCCAGTCAGAGGATGAGGAGAGCATCGTGGGTGATGGTGAGACAAAGGAGCCCTTTCTACTGGTGCAGTACTCTGCCAAGGGGCCATGTGTGGAAAGAAAGGCCAAGTTGATGACCGCCAACAGCCCAGAAGTGCATGGCTGAGCTGGGCTGCGAAGGCCATGGTTCTGTTTGCAGCCGGCCCAGAAGCACTGAGAGGGCAGAAGCAGACATGTTGCTATGTGAGAGGGGTTGACACTTGCTGGCATGGTCTCCTCGGGCTTTGTCATCGCATGCACTGACTCCAGGTCCCAGCTCTTCTGGCCTTCCCCCTCAGCCTCCTGGTGGACTGTCCATTGCAGGCAGTGGGCAGGCCTGACCTTGCTGGAGCTCGTGGCCCCTTAGCGCTTTCCTTACTTGAATGTTTTAGCTGAGCCTGTTTTTGACGGAGCTACTACTGTAATGGGTGAACTAACCAACCTGTGAACTGTAAATAGGCCCAGAAGCACATGCTTAAGCCTTTTTGCCGATTTTTAAAAATACCAGATGGACTGGCTTGATAATGATTCTACTCACATGCACTGAGGTATGACCATGGGAGGGTCTTTGGCTGGTCTTGCGCCAGTTGCCCTTGGCAGGGTCCACTGAGGTCTTAGCTATGCGTATGGAAAGGAGGTAAAAGGTTAAGAAGCTGGGATTCTGGGGTAATTTCAACTTGCTTAGTAATGGAGAAAACCACACCCCTCCCCTTCTTTAGCTTCAGCTTTGTTAAATAGCAGTGTGTGTAGATGGCAGAGTTACTGCAAGGAAGCTGTTGTACTTGCTTGGAAGCCTGTGAAGGACGAGACCTCTTGAGTCCTGAGGGTTGCCAGGCAGCTTAGCAGAGCAGTCTCTTGCCCTTTGGTTTGGAGCATGCCCAATACACCCCTTCAGCACAGGCTTTGCAGAAACTGCTCTGGTCCTTTGGAAACACCAGGGTCTGTGGTGGCTACTTGAAGTTTGAAACCCAGAAGGCAAGGTTGTTTTTGTATTTAATATTTTCTGCACTGGAATGGGGGTTGGGGATAGGGGTGGCTTCCCCCCCCCCCCCACCTTTTCACAAGAGAGCTTCCTTTCTTCTCCATTGAGTATTGGGTTTCACTTTGATCCTTAGGGCTTTGTAGACAGAGCTCCCTGACCCAGCTCCCAAGACACTATGTGCCATAGAAGGTCATTTCTAGTATGCACATAGCATTTCCAGCAGTCACCAGGAGTTCAAGTTGAGGGCCTGGTCCTCGCAGGTAAGGGAGCCAGCAGCATGTCTCCTGGTTATTTCTTACATCTATAAGCTTGCTCAGATGTTAGTCCCACCACCATAATAAGCATTCTAAACCATTATGATTAAAACTGACTATGCTGGCACCCTTGGTGATGAATAGGTGGCCAGCTAGCCCTGGCAGCAGAGAGCTTCAGGCTAGTCTGGAGACAGCTTTACAAAGCATGTGGAACTAATCCATTTTCTAGAACCCAAGGGAGGAGCTGTAGGGAACACTTTTTGGCAGTTGTATACCAATATGGGGGGGGAGGGGAGGGAGAGGCTAAGAAACAGTCTGAGGTTACACAGGAGGTAGTCAGGGATGGACTGGCCATAGGCAGAGGCTGCTAAGGCTGGCTTGGATGTGTGTTAGAGCTGGGAGCAGTGACTCACTCTGTAGGTCTAGGAGGGGAAGAGAAATATCAAAGGATCTGCCCGGAGTTGTCTGAGGCTGAGGGGTCTGACCCATTCCCACCCCACATCTATCTTTCTACCTCTACTTCTTGCAGCCAGCAGCCTAAACACTGCTGATCCTTTCTCCATCATCCATGGATCCAAGGCCAGCTTGGATCTCTACTGAAGTTTGAGCCTGTTCATCGCTGCACTGTTAGATGCAGGTTGCAGCTTGTACTATGCCGATGAAGTTTGTTTTTCAAACAGACATCATCTCACAACAGACATCATCACATTCTTATCAGTTGTACTTTGGGGGATCTTTCAAGTTTGAGTCAGTCCATTCAGAGGGGGATGAGTAAGTTCAGGCACTGTGGGGTCACAGGGAGGGGAATGAACACCTGTAGAACTATTGAGCAGCCATGCAAGTCTTCCCTGTCCTTGGTATCGCTGGCTCCCTTTGTAAGTGTGCACCAGAGCCATCCACTCCAGTGGTTAACAAGCTATGCCTTCTCTTCAGATTCTTTCCCGATAGTGTACCTATTGTGGTCAGGTCTTCTGATGACAAGAAGCTAGCCTTTCACCCTGGGGAGCATGCAGGAACACTGAGGCTAAGCCACAGAAGCAAGGACTGACTTTCCGAGATATATATTCAAATGGACTGTGCTACTGTTGTGTCTCAAAGCTATCAGTTTGTGCAATAAGTGGAAGGGATGCCATTCCTGATCAATAATTGCTGAATGACATTCAAGTTCATTTTGTAGACCACTGAGAAAATCTTTATTTACAATAAATTTCAATAAAATTTGCATAACTATATTCCCAATGTACAGTCTTCACCTCTGGTTCCTTCATCTCATTCAAAAGTTAGTCTGTCCTGTTCTCCTGCTTCCTCTCTGAAGCCAAAGTGGAGCTGGTGGTGGAGGGCGGAGGGGTGTCACCAGGTAACTGGGTCGCACCCATGGGCTTGGAGTGGTTGGGGCGAGCCTTTCCCAGAGGGGCTGGTTCCTTAGCCTCACCTTGGCCCTCTAGCTCCCTCTCCATAGTGGCCACAAGGATCTTGAGCCATGTGTGCTCAGGGAGGGGGGTCTCTGAGGCACGGGCCAGCTTTTGGAGTTCTCGAACTTTTTTCAAATACAGAGCCTGCAGTTTCTGGCTGTGGCGCTGGAGTAGCCTGTGCTGTTTCTCCAGGGTCCGCTCCCGGCGCAGCACGCGGTGCCCATCCCTGCGGGCACTAAAGAGCCGGCCCTCCACCTGCTCCTGTGTACGACGCAGGCTGCTCATCTCAGATCTCAGCTTCTGCATCACATTCTCCATGTGAGAGATGTGTTCACGCTGCAGGACTGCCTCGCTCTGGACACATTCTTGGGTAGGAGGGCTGATGCCAAGGTCCTGGGGGGCAGAAGCAGGGTCTGAGTGATGCAGAATGAACCGCAGCAGATTCGGGAGGGTGATAGGGAGGTCTCCAGGGTATTTCACACTTAGGTCCTTTCTGGAGAGGAAGGGAAAGTCAAAAGTGAGGTTCTCAATAGGCACAATGCAGAAACAAATGGGACTGGATGTCAGACTGGCCATTCTGACCAAGAAAAGATGCTGGTTTCTTGCTGAAAGGAGGGCAGTGCTGCCCGGGCAAGTGGTTCTTTGTGGAGTTGAGGAGCCTCACAGACTTGCACTGTAGTTATTAAGGCAATTTGAATAAAGTGTTTTTCTGTTCCTAAGGACAGAGCTGTATCTGTACTCAATCTCAGAGAGATAAGTGTGCTCAGGCCTAAGCCCCAAACTATTGCATCAGGGATGGGGAAGAATGTTGTCGCTCTGTATGAGCTACATGAGCTGGAGAACAGTCCTGGGACAGGGCTAGCCTCGGTTACCATGGCTACTAACAGTGCTCAGTAAAACTGAAAATACAAACAACATCATGTACAGTATCTACAGCACAAAGTGTTCTTAACTGAGGGGACTGTACTCCAGACAGGGGACACTGGGCTCAATCCTGGCCAGATGCTACTGACCAGTGTACCAACCAAAGGACTAAGATGACTCAACCCTGATAGCACAGAGCTGACGATGGTGACATTAAGGGGTCCCTACACCTTCCATGCTCTAACTCATCTAATTGCTCAGCCTCCTAAGTTTCTCTCAGCATGGGCAACCTAGCCACCATAACTGAAACATGTCTTTCCACAGTTCTCCCTGAGCTAGTCAATAGACAGGGACTAGCAATTTCAGAGAGTAAGGACCCCAAAGGCAGCATCCATGCTGCCCTGCTCAGTGCTATATATTCTCTGACAAACGACTTGAGCTCTGTAAAATGGGATGGGAGTGTCACGTGTCTGGCTCTGCTTCCCAAGTACCGGGATTAAAGAAGTGTGCTACCACCACCCTACATTTTTTTTTTTTTTAAAGATCAAAATGTTGAATTTGTTTGTTTGTAGACAGGGTTTTTCTGTGTAGCCTTGGCTACCCTGGAACTAGCTCTGTAGATCAGGCTGTCCTCAAACTCAGAGATCCACCTGCCTCTACCTCCTAAGTCCTGGGAAAGGACAGGGGTTTTTCATTTTTGTTTTTGTTTTTTTGTTGTTGTTGTTTTCCATGTTTAGGACACAGAATATCTATAAACTGCTTCCAAAAAGAAGTTCTTTTAATCTGGGAATGGTAACTCCCATCATTAATCTCAGGACCCAGAAGGCTAAGGCTGTCCTGGGTTAACATAATGAGTCCTATACCAGCTTAAGATACAATGTAAGACTCTTGTCTCAAAAAATAGCTCCCTCCCCATCCCCCAAACAGGTCACTGTCCTGAAAGCATGGTGCTAGTTAGAGCTCCCCAGAAGCAGTAAGTTCTTCTGGGGGTAACACTGGGGTGTCCTTGTGGAGCATGTACCAACATCTCCTGGCCCAGAGTTAGGCCAAGGTGTCTGGAGTTTACAGTGTCCTCCACAGTAGGGTACGGACTGGCTCTAAGAGATCCCTATGCAAGAAGGTGATGGTCTGTATTCCAGCCTTCCCTCCTCCCACTTGTGACGAAGAGAGGTAAGACCAGAGCAGAAAGAGGCTAGGCATAGACAGGCTGTGCTGTGGGCAGAAGGCAGGACCCTTTCCAGGACTCTTGTCATCTATGACTGCAGTGGGGCACAGTCAGTGTAGACAGCAGAAATGCAGAGAGCAAATAAGCAGCATCTTCCAATGCTCGCAGCCCTCACACCTATGAAGCAGCCATGTCAACACCTTCTTCCTCTGCACATCTCTACTTTGTGCACAGAATTTGCATTTTCCACAGTGCACGCACAAACTTTCACTAAAAATAGCAGGAGCAGGTGAACATGAAAACAGTCTTATTACATGTGATCCCACAGTGGTTTCATTTCCTCTTCTGTGAGCATTTGGACTTGATAGCTGATAGTCACAAACCACTTTCAGTCTTAGAAGCTGCCTCACTCAAATGATTGCTCCCTGCCAGGCCAGGGCTCATCTCTTATCACCTTCTGCCCCCTTTTATTTATTTTTATACAGGCAATAAATAGTCACATTATGCTTTTCTCTTTTATCTTCGGGGTAAGCTTCTGATAGTGCTCTCTGGACCAGCTAATAACTGGTGTCCATTTTTAGGAAATGAGAAAAATCTCATTCTAAAGCAACAGACTCTGATTTAAGCTCTCTGTTTTAACAGATATGGACAGTCTTCGGTATCAAGGGACAAAGGAGGGGTTGCGGGCACATGAGGTTTCACTTTTTGGTTTGTTTCTTTTGTCCCAGGGTCTCACTTTATAATTCCTGCTAGCTTTCAACTCAGAGAGCTCCACCTGTGTCTGCCCTCCTCCCCCCGCCCCCCACAGCTGGAATTGAAGGTGTTTGTCACCTGTCCTGCACTCGGTCTTTTACTATACAAGGCAGCTCCAGAAATGGGATGCTGGCCATGGATGTTCCCTTGGGCACCTGTCCTGTACCATGTGCTCTAACTTTCATATGATTACACTACATGCCCAGCTGTGTCACACACAGATGGAATTGCTGGTGTTAGTGTCCATGATTTCTTGATTATATGGCAGTTTAAACATGTCGTGGAAAGAAGAGAGTTCATTGTGGCAGAGCCGGCAGTGGAGCAGACAGAGTCATTCTGTTTATAGTGTGTGATCTGACAAGCCCTTGCCACCTACCACAGGAAATATTGTAGCACACGTTCACTGAGATAAAGGGCAAAACAAAGTCAACGGATGACTCGAGAAAGCCAAGGAAGCCCTCACAGCAGAGCAGTGCCGCAGTGGCTTGTAAGGGCCAAGGGCCAGGCCTCCTGAAAGGACCGTGCATTCCCCACATGCCCACAGGGGTGTGAACGGCGCCCATGTAGATCTGTTCTGTACCCAAAGGGAAGCTGTGTGTGAGTACCATGGGAGCCAGCATCCAGCTTGTTTGGCTTTAGAGTAGAGTTCATTTCCTTCTTTGTGGAAATGTTTGGGCCTACACTCATA
Source organism: Arvicanthis niloticus (assembly GCF_011762505.2). Taxonomy (NCBI): domain Eukaryota; kingdom Metazoa; phylum Chordata; class Mammalia; order Rodentia; family Muridae; genus Arvicanthis; species Arvicanthis niloticus. Next base: position 100,473,795 of record NC_047663.1, read on the forward strand.
ACCAAGCCCAACCCTCCTTGCTACTGTCCCATCCGTGCTTGCTGGAGCTTTTAGCACAGCTGGGTGACAGACAACTTCAGAGCAGACTGTACACATGTAGAGAGAGCTCTCCATGACTGGAGCAGTGGGTGGGGAACTGCCAGTGCCCTTGAGTGAGAGAGACACATGGGTAACAGCAGGATTCATCCCACACAAACACGAGCACTTTCCTGTCAATTGTAGCATCCTTATAGGTTCACACAGGCTATCTAGTTGCCAAGGAATGTACTTGGTAGGTTGAGGTGAAGGCTAGCCTGGTCTACATAATGAGTTCTAGAACAGCCAGAGCTACATAGTGAGGACCTGTCTCAAAAAACAAAAACAAATAATAAACATCATAATACATCACACTCCAACACTAAAGCTCTTCTACTCTGTATCTCTAATGGCAATATCTTAACAATAGTTTAGAATATAATGAGTGATTTAAAATGGAAGCTCATATCATCTTCAGCCCTTAACAAGAGACTCCTACCTATATAATACTGAAAAAAAAAAAAAAAAAAAAAAAAAATCCAGCCTTACCTATTGCAGGGGAAAAACAAAACGGTAGGAAGACGGTCAACCATGAATTCCCAAGGAAGATCATTTTGAGATACATCGATCCTGACAGAGGCAAAGGGAAAACGACAGGTAAGAAGTAATTGGCCAAACAAGCCCCAAACCTAAAGAACTTGGAGTGTTTCTGTGGCCCAGACTAGACCAATCCCCTTACTACAGGTGTAAGACAGGGACTCACACTCTATGAACATGCCACTGTGTGTCCTGAGTAATAGAAGGACCTGAAACTAAGCATAAATCTCCCAAGCTGCCTCAGTGAAAGCGTACTTCATCTACTCATCAGGATCTGGCGAGCATTTTAATCTGTGCATTAGTTCTAGAAAAGGAAAGCTACTGAGCACAGCACACACAGCAGGTCTCTTTGAAGATTATACTTTAGAGTGGGTAAATTTAGATGAAAGCCAAGATCAGTGTACTGTCTTAACAAAGTGCCAATTCTCCTCCCCACTCCTCCTCTTCTCCCCACACTGGCCTTGCTGCTGCAGCTGGTCTAGTTCAGCTAGTTTTTTAGCTCAGGATGGTGTCAACCACTCAGCAGCCATTTTGCTGCAGAATCCCAAATGCTGGGGTTACTGGCATGTGCTACCAAGGACAGTAGATTAATTTATGTATATAAAAAATAGTGTCTACTAAATCACCCACCCTGTGAATAATCACTGTAGAACAAACTACAACTGCTCTGGTGAACGAACTCCCTCCAGCAGCAGGCACTGGGCTGGGCAGGTGATGAGGATCACATGTGCTGACCCATCAGAAGGCTGATGGCATCCTTTAAGGGGGAATATTCATGATCAGTGAACAATGACAATGAAGATGCCTTGACCTATTAATTTGATGGGCTTTTTCAAAAGGTATAAGTGGTATGGGATGATCAGGCAGTTTAAATCAGTGTTATGCATTTGCCCAAACTGCCATATGGCCAGAGAATGTGGGTGAGGTGTGTGATGGTTTGTATATGCTTGGCCTAGGGCATGTCACCATTAGGAGGTGTGGCACGGTGGATGTGGCTTTAAGACCTCCTCCCACCTCCAAGCTGCCTGGAAGCTAGTCTTCTCCAAGCAGCCTCCAGATAAAGATGTAAAACTCTCAGCTCCTCCTGCACCATGCCCGCCTGGATGCTGCCGTGTTCCTGTCTTGATGATAATGGACTGACTGACCCTCTGAACCTGTAAGGCAGCTCCAATTAAATGTTGTCCTTATAGGAGTTGCCTTGGTCATGGTGTCTATTCCCAGCAGTAAAACCATAATGAAGACAAAATGATAGATGCTTGCTTAGCATAATTTATAGCAGGCATGGTGGCACACACCTCTAATTTCAACACTCAAGAGACAAAACCAAGAGGATTACAAGTTCGAGGTCACCTTTGGCTACATAGCTGAGGTCATCTTTAGCTGCATAGTTATTTGGAGGCCAGCTGGGAATCTGGGATACTTTCATATCTGGATACACACAGAAAACTCTAAAATTGGCACAACCAAATGTAAATTTTTCCTCTACATCTTTTAACAAAATGGCATGTCTGCCTCTGCTTGTGAAGCCAAGTGATGTTGGCCACCATCCTTCAGAGTTGAATGCATTTTCCCTCCAAATGTGTACTTCAATGAAGAGTCCACTGTGGAGTGAGATCCTTTAAAACCCACAGGGACTGCACTAAGCCACCAAGGCTCCTTCTTGGGATCCTCCAGTTCCAGTATGGCTTATGAGCTGGGACAGCAGCAGTCATACAGCTCCCACCCTTCCCTTCTCCATTAATTTAAGGATGGACAGAAATGTCCACTATGCCAACATCACTGATACATGCCTTTCCTGTTGCTGTAAGGATTTTATTAAGTCCCCAAAGTGAAATTAACTGAATCAGAAATGTACAACTTTGTGACTTCTTGCAAATGTTGTCTGACTATGCTACTTTATTTTATCAATACTAGATCTGTCACTTGAAAGCATTTATTAACTTAATAAGTGTAAATGACACTTTACTTACATTTCTTAGGTGTTAGTTTCCCTGTTGTTTGCTTATTCTATCATTAGCCTGTGCTCTTTGTTCACACTGGATTTTACCTGTTTTTGTTGGTTTGCTTGGTTTTTTGAGACAGAGCTTCTCTGTGTAGTCCTGGCTGTCCTGGAACTAGCTTTGTAGACCAGGTTAGCATTGTATTCAGAGATCTGCCTGCCTCTGCCTCCACGGTGCAGTGCCAGGATTAAAGGCGTGTGCCACAACCCAATGTATGCAGAGCTTAGGATTGAGGCAGGGCATTGTGTATGCCAGACAGCACTCTATCCCCACACTCCAGCTCCAGCCCACTTGGAATGTGGTAGGTCTACAGTTATCAACTCTTGAGTCTGAATATTGGTCCCTAATTTACATGTTGCACAATTCTGTTGCCTAATATTTCTGTGCCTTAAATCAGAAGAAAGTGATGGATTCAGCAGTTTCACTCGCCTGGTGTTCTGAGGTTCTTCTCAAAAGGACCTCTAGTTATTACTGGGAACAAACAGGCAGCAAGTGAAATATAAGTACACATGTGTTAGGACTACCCTTTTAAGCATTTTTTTTTTTTTTAATTTTATTATGGCTAGGGATATAGCTAAGTGGTAGAACATTTGCTTTGTATGCATGAGGTCCTCGGTTTAATCCTGCCACTAACAAAGAAAAAAAAGGAAAGAAAGAAAACCATTCACATCAAGTGTATTGTTTTCACTGCACATACTTCTAGTGGATATGAATTATCTTTCATTATCTTTTCATTGGAAAGATTTTTTATCTCTATTTTTTGTTTTTTCCCCCATGATCTAGTCTAAACTGCTCACTTAATGATCTGGATTTGAGGGCTTGGTGAAGTGCTTATTGTATAAGCTATTGCTATTGCTCTTGGTTGCTGACCAGACTAGAGCCTACTGTAGACACAACACACTTCAGCTGCAGGACACAGAAATTAGGCTGGAAAGGAGGTGGAAGGTCACAGGACCATAAGATGCTAGCTATCAGGCAGCTAGGAAGGAAAAGGCATCAATGATCCTACCCAGTGGCAGAGCCTGTATGCACAATGCTGACCTCCAGACAAGATGTGGCCCACAGGCACATATCAGTGGCATGACTATTTTCTGACTGGATTTGAGGCCTGCTCCATAACTCCAAAAGACCATCAAAACTAATCAAAAGAACATGGCCGTGGAGGTCACAGGCCCTAGTGGGCAAACATACTAGTGTTGTTCTACTAAATGTACAAATACTCTGTAAATATTTATGCTTATACCCACAGGCAAATGCTGCTCTCAGCTTTTATCAGAGAAGCTTCTTTCTGCAGCCAACAGTGGTAGATGAAGGAACTCAGGGAGATAAGAAAGTTTAAGAACTGATGATTGGGGGAGGGAGTTGAAAAGCTCTATTCTGAGCATGACACAGCCATTGCATTCATGAACTCACAGCATTTACTTAGGGATAGGGGAGGGGCTCATGGCCTCTCCCTCCTGGGGATTCATTAGCTAGTGATGGATGCCAAGGGAGGGGAAGTGCTCATCTTCAATAGTGTAGCCACTGGTATATCCTTATGTTCTAGAGGACAGCTCCACACCCATAAGCATGTGGGTGACTCTGGTTAAACTAGGTTACAAAACAAAAACAGTATGACATGAAATCAGGAAGCGACTTACAGGGATGAAAGTAAGACGGTTAAATGAGCATGAGGGTGGAAAAAAAGGTGTGCATTGAGTGTACTTAGAATGCACCGTATCTGCACATATAAAACTGCTGGGGAGCTGGGTATGATGGTGCACACCTTCATTCTTAGCACACAAGAGGCAGAAGTGGGTGGATCTGAGTTCAAAGGTCAGTGTGGTTTTACATAGTGAGTTCCAGGACAGCCAGAGCTACATAGTAGACCCTGTCTCAAAACAAAATAAAACAAAGCGAACATTTCCCATCTACCCAACTGTCAAAGAATATATGTAATTAAACTGGTGTTTGAAGGCAGGCATGGTAGCTTACACCTGTAACCCTAGCACTTGGTAGACTGAGGCAAAAGGACTCCCAGGAATTAAAGGCCAGCCTGGGCTACATAGTAAGCTTAAGACAACCTGAATTAGAGTGAGAGTCTGTCTCAAAACAAAGGACTTAAAATGTGTTTATACAAAAGCCCACATAAAGCAACCACAGTCTTAACTAGACACATGTCTATCAACGAAGTCTTCCTCTTGATTTCATCAATGAAGAGGAAAACAAGAGCAAAGGCCCCGAGTCCCAGGGCTGGGTTGCAATTCTGGGGACCTGCTTCCCAAGACACATCTAAGCAGCCAGACCTAGACCTGTTTTCCTATGTATTTCAGTCAGCAATAAGCATTTTTATAGCATTAACTTCCAGCCCACCCAGCATGGGCTGGTTGGCAGAGAGGATTCAGAGCGGCACAGCTGGCGATGCTAAAGACTGGTGTCCTTACCTGGCCACAGTAAATGTGTCTTCTGGCAGGAGCCGAGCTAGCTGGATGAAGATGTGATTGAGAGACGGGCAAAAGCCACACCACTGTGTATAATAGAGCAGCAGAACATCCTGTGGGAAGGGGAGAGAGTAGTTACTCCTGCCTGCTCCCGGCCCTCGACTCCTGCTGTGCTGGGAACCCAAAGGCATTGAGTCAGCTTGACTGCTTGTCAAGGAATTAAGAGGGACAGAGGGCTTGACTTGTCTCTCTCTGGCAATCCTAAACCTGTCCCTGTAGTGATCAGGACGGAATGCAGGGCCTCACGGTGCTGGGGCAAGCACTCTCCATGAAGCCCTAGTTCTCATCCTATACCTGTTTCCGAAGAGTTACTTCCCAGAAGGTATCAGTTGTCACTTCAGTGATTAAATGCTGGGTCTGGGTCGGAAACTGAGCAGAATCGCTTCCAGTGAGATGCCTTTTCAAGGGGCTGTAGAGAACGCTGAAGTTTTGAATAAAAGACTCTGAAAGGAAAGAGAAAATGAGATCAGCTTAGTCTAGGTACAAGTGAAATAGCCTGCCTACTTTAAATTCAAACACTTCAAAATTGAAATGATTTCCCATGTCTATATTTTTATTGTTTTATTTTACTTTTGGTTTGGTTTTAAGACAGGGTCTTCCTTTATAGTTCTGGCTGATTTGGAACTTGCTATGTAGACTAGGCTGGTCCTGAACTCAGAGATCTACCTGCCTCTTGAGTAATAGGAGCAAAGGCCTGTGTCTCCGTATTTATAGTTTTTTTTTTGTTGTGCTTGTTTTTTGTTTTAAGCAGAACCTAACACAAAGGCCCAGGGTACCATCAGACCTGACTTTGGCAACAGTAACTCAAAGGACAGTCCTTTACTAATTAAATAGTGTGTAAGCGGGGTGCTCAATGCATTGTGGGGATTCCATCCTGCTCTGTCCCACAGGGACTGCCACAGACACACACCATGAGAACACACACAGCGGCACACACCAGACCCTCTGCAAGTGCAGCTGTGAACCCTTTAAGCAGCACTACAAATGCAGCACCAGTGCAATGTGAAGGTGTTTAACACTCATTAATCTGAGACCAAGAAGCTTTTTGTTTCCTTTATTAAAGTTCTTCATGTTTCCTTTTTTAAAAAGCTAACAAAAGTAAAGAATTATACATGGTGGAAAATATATAAATAAACCTGTAAGTAATAAAAGTCTTAACTTATGCCAAAAATCTCACCCTTGCCACCAATGCCACATCTCAGAACCCTCTGCCTCAGCAAAGCAGCCCTAGTCTATAAACTTCCCTGTCTTCCAACTGCCTCCAATGGAGGTCTTAACAGACGGTGGCTCACTCTGTAGAAGCAGGAGGTAGGAAGAGTGTTGTGAACACTAAAGACGTCTTTCTTCATCATAGCTCAGCAAAACTTAGTTGACTCTAGTTTTGGACTGTGAAATCACAACTTCTCAATCTGAATGAGGCCTAAATTCTGAAGCCACTCCCAAATCTGCTACAAAGTAAAGAGAGAAAATTGCTGGGCCAGAGTTGATACAAAAGATGAAATGAAACCTCAAGAGGGCTTCTTTCAGAAAACTTGTAAATTCAAATATGTTACAAGCTTCTCTGAGCTGAGCAGTACTCACAGAATCCAGAGAACCCAATTACCACTTGCTTTAAAGCTTACACGTTCATTTGGGTGTGGTGGTGCACACCTTTAATTCTAGTGCTTGGGAGGCAGAGGCAGGTAGATCTCTGAGTCTGAGGCCAACCTGGTCTACACAGTGAGTTGTAGGAAAGCCAAAGCTACATAGACAAACCCTGTTTCAAAGAAGGAAAAAAAAAAATAACATTAACAAAAAACTTAGCTGGGGGCTATGGAGAGGTAGCTGCTCTTTAAGAGGACCTGGGTTCAGTTTTCAGCATCTACATGGTAGCTCACAATTTGCCTGTTTCAGGAGATTCAGTGCCTCTTCCGGCCTCTCTGGGTACCACACATACATGCAGGCAAAATACCATATACATAAAAATAAATAAATAAATAAAAATAAAAGCTTAAACCACGTGCTTGGGGGCATGGAGAAATGGCTCAAGGGCACTGTTTTTCCAGAGGACCCAGGTTCTAAGCACCACATAGTGGCTCAGAATCACCTGTAGCTTCAGATTCAAGGGACCTGACATCCTCTTATGGCTTCTGCAGGTACCACACACACGTGGTATACAGACATACATGCAGCAAAATACTCATGCACATAAAATAAAAATAAACATCAAAATAAAATACATATTTGTTTCATTTTAAGAAAGCCAAATATACCAACATATCATAAACTGGGAGTAACTGTAATCCATAAAGTGACTGACCACAGGTTTGCTTTGAGCATCAAAGAGCTCTTGTGATTAGAATATATAATTTGACACAGAATAACCAACATTTCTGGGTCTTTTCATGAAGGTAGCTAACGTGAATGCTCCACCTGGACAGACAAAGGACTAGGAGTTAAGGCTGTGCTCACCCTGCCTTCACAGTCTATAAACTGAGAACTCAAGTTCCTCTCACTATCACAAAAGTCCTTCCTCTACTCGGCAACAAGCACTGGCTCTCCCTGCACCTCCAGCGATGCTGAACTAACGAGGCTTTTGAATTCTTAGCTTCTTGTGTTGCGTGTCAGGAACTTCGGCAAAGTCCAGGAAAAGGACAGCATGGGTCCATTTGCTGCTGCTGCTGCTGCTGCTGCCAAGCCCTGAGAGTCAACTCTGGGCTGCTTTCCCACAGTAAAAAGGCTTAGGTCACCTCACGTGGTTTTTACTGCAACCCGGCCTCAACACTTGTATGCTGCAGCGTAAGCACAGGGGGTTAAGGCAGGCTTCTTCAACATGCTATGAAAGTTCAGCACAACAAATGGGGCGAGGTGGCCCTGAGAGACACATTCAACACAAGAGTGAGCGAGACAATCTAAGTACACTTCTTTCTGCTTCAGCTCCTTTCAACTGTGCTGCTATTACTGCCATGTTCATCAGCTCCCGCATGCCCCACTAGAAAGGCTTTCACGACACTGTCTGGCATGGGAGGCCAGGTTCCTTGTGATTAACCTTTGCTCAGCTTTGGAAAGGTGACAGAAGTTGCCCATCTTAGACTCAGACCCTACAGATTAGATGACAAACTAGACGAAAATTTGACAGATGGAAGCTTCTGCTCTATTTCCTGGACAAACTAGCTTCTTTTCAAACTCACCAGCTAACAGATAAAGACAATTTCTGATCAGTTGTCTGAAGACTTAAAACTGAGCTATGAAGCTGGTGTCACCCCCATGATCAGGAATAATGAGACCATTAATACAAATTATAGCTCTTAAGCTAAGTACAGCTAATATGCTGAGGGAGGCAAACCACCTACAGTACCTAGAGTGAACTTCATGAGGGCTTGTTTGGGATCCAGGATATAGTGAGATTCTTCTTTCACATCAACAATTGTGGCAAACTCCTTCACGGGAGCAGAGCTTGGGGCACCCAGTCTCTCTGCATATAACCAAAATAAATTGGAATCCAAAAGGTAGATGTTCAGGGTCTTGTTGGTTCTGCAGCTCAGGCCTGTGAAGGCTGTGCTAGTGAGGCCCACTTCAGGAAAGTGGTACCTGTCCTCCTCAATGTGAGGAATGGGGCTCGGGGCAGTAGCCTCACAGCTCTTCTCTAAGAAAGAGAACTCGAGGGCTGGGGCTGTAAAGACATCCTGTTCAGAGCCAGTGAAGCTTGCCATGCCCCAGGATATGGTCCTGCAACATGCAGTGTAGTAGCTGAAAGGGCTATAGGAGGTTAAAAAATTGCTGCATTCTATGCTGCCCGACACCATGTGATAAAAAGTCTGCTCCTTGAGGTAGAAAGAATCCAGAGCGGCTGCCATCTCGAAGAAGTTGCACTGTGGCACACTCACTGAGCTAGGCCTGGTACCACCCACTGTCTGGTTGACACACAGCTCACAGACATTGTGGGTCCTGGAGAGGGCTGGCCCCTGTGGCAGCACCACTGTGTTACAGCAGGGGGATGCTGCCATCAGCTGAGCATCAGGCAGTGGGGCTGGCAGCTCTGGTGCCAGGGACTGGAACACAGGTGTCTCCACTCGCCGCAGATGCTGAAGGAGGCGCTCCACCACCTGGTCCCCATGACAGTTATTGTACTCCAAGGCCACTTCGGTGATCTGAAAGACAGGGTAGAACTGGTAAGAGGCTCAAATTTTATGGATGTGGAAAATGGCAGCTATGCTGCCGGGATGGCATCCCTGAGTCACAAGCAGGAGAGAAATAGTCATGCCAAACTTTTGTTGTTGTTGTAGTTTTGTTTTTAGTTATGTGAGTCAGGGTTTCTCTTCAGACTGGCCTGGAATTTATAGTAATCTGCCAGCCTCTGCCTCCCAAGTGCTGGAATTAAAGGCATGCACTACCACTGCCCAGCTCACACCAGACTCTTAATACAGGGGTCTGAGTTATTTTTTTTTTTTTTTTACAACATGCCCCTCTATCAGCAAGCAATGAACCACTGCTCTGAGTCAGAAGGTTCTAGAGATATCTGCCCACCATAGACAGAGAAAAGTCCAGCAGGCAAAACTGTTCAGCTCAGGACTATATCCAGACAGAACAGAACGGAGTCCTCTTGCCTCCCAGGTGAGCTACTTTCCTCATACCTTTAACATTCTCCAATCTACGGGAAGTCTGAAAACTTCTCAAACACTTGTGGAGATTTAAGTAAATTTATAGCATATATTTTCCCAAATACATCTATGCCACACAGGAGATCACCATGCCAGTCTGCTCCCAATAGTCCACCTGTCTTTCCTTTCCAGAGCACCTTTCCCCTCCCTGGACCACTGTTGCTAGGTTTCTAGCCTCAAGCTCAGTCTCCTTAGGCCACACCTTCCTTTTTCTTAAGCCTGAATGTCCACACTGATGACTGCTGTTCTTAAGCCCCTGCTCCATAAAGGCAGCCCCACTCTGAATGGTAAATGAACTAGCTTCTGCAATTTTAGCCCCTGACACCCTCCTATGACCTCAAAGGTTTCTGCTGGAACGTCCCTTTTCTTTACAGGTTTATGGATCTTCACTGACAGGACCAAGTTTGAGCACGTGTGAACATATGGCATTTCAGAGAAATGAATACAGTATCCTTTCTTGAAGGAGTAACCACTTTACTCTCAAGTTTAAGGTCATCTTCAACTACTTGGTAAGTTCAAAGCTAGTCTGGGCTATATGAGATTGTCTCAAACAAAAAAGTGTGTCAGTATGTATGAACCACTTAGAATACATTTCCAACTTAGACAACTTCTATAACAGTATTTATGGAAGATTAATTTAAAATGTATTTACAAAGTCACTTTAGATGGTAAACTACATGTGTTAAATGACCCCTCACCCATATAAACTTCATTATCCTTTTTGGACAAGATTCTTGACAGTACATGTGCCAATTCCCAAAGACTTCTCAGAGTAGAAAACAGGTCAAAAGGGCTTTGGAGGCTGAGACAAACATTTCCTTTGACTGGCATGTTGCATAATATATAGCATGATGTCTCAAGAACACTCTTAGGGACCTGAAGGACTGGTGTTCCTGGTGTCAGGATCTCTGTTTTCTTTGTGTGTACACATGGAGGTGTGGAGTGTGCATTTATGCAGCACAGGTGTAAGGGCACCTGCCCACTCCTGGCCTACACAAAGCCTACAACTGTTACAAATGTCCTTGTTTACTATGCCCTCAAGAGTATGAGTTCTTTCAACCTTCTGCCCACAACCTTCTGCCCAGACCTAGGCCCACAATGAACAACAAAGCTACCGAGTCCCCTTCTTACCCAGTGTGCCTGCTTCCTTCTAGGCCTCCTCTGCCCTCTTCTGCCACTTCCTGACCCTGGCCTGGCTGAGCCCCGACTGTCCTCTGCCTGAATTATAAGCAGATTCTTGGTTCCAAACTGGACCACCTTCTGAGACCAAATGCCAGTGTTTGCCACATACTTACTTTCCCATGAGCTCCCAGTACTTAATGAACACTAGCCAGGCTCACCTGCCACATGGAGGGAACGTGCTAGGCAGATGTTACTTGTCTCAGAAATGCATAATATGAAGGGGCCATACCAACCATATGTGGAGGGAGGGTGACAGACTCCACCTACCTCAGAGCACCCTTAAGAGCTTGGGGAACAGTCACAGGTGAAACTGATTTTTTTTTTTTTTAAAGGCCTGTTGGTAGATTCTAGAAACAAAAGATGTAGAGAGATGCTCATCTGAGAACATGAGACTGGAAGCAAAGCCTCCCTTTGGTACCAAATTCAACCTCAGCCCTCTGAAGTGAGGGACTAGACTCTTGCCAACACTACCCTGCCACCCTGCATGCCCAAGTCAAGGGAGACAAAAGTTAAAGTAAAGCCACAGCAACAGCTACCACCAAAGGCTGGAACCTGCAAAGACCTTGTCGACTCTTAATCTAGATAGCACAGAGGCCTGGGGCATGGAAAAGAAATTGTTGGATCATAAAGCATTCATGAGTGCACATTTTCTAAAGAAATAAAGCCTTAAGTTCTACTTTAGTTCAGTGGAAGGAAAAGAACTGCTTCACTTCTTCCTCTTTGCTTCCTTTAAAGCCAGGCTGTGCATCCATTGGAAGGCTCCCAGTGGGGATAACAAGTTGAACCAAATGCTGGAAAATAGCCTAGCAGCCTGGCTAGTGAGAATTCTACCCCAGCCTCCAGAGCAGTGCTGAGAGGCCCAGGGACAGCGACTGTCTGCTTTGCCTGGTCTGTGCTACAGGGATTCAGATTATAATCTGGGCCAATGAAGGGATCCTTGAAGGAAAGAAAAAAGTAAAATCCTAGTGAATCCAACTTAGCAATCTCAGGCTCTCTGCTGATTGTTATTGTTCCCTCTAAGTGCCTCCAAATGATCCACATATAAAATAAACTCATGCCTAGAGAGAACGAGTATCCCAGAGAGCAGTGCAGGAGGGAGGAAAGACTCCAGGTATTTGTCTCTGGAAACCTGTCCATCTGCACAACAATTAGGGTTTAGAGAAAAAGGAACACATCATCAGTGCAGCTGTGCTGGGCTAGGTCCCCCAAAAGTGGCACTCCCTAGGCTTTATCAGCTTGCCTGAGTTCCCATCACCCACTCAACAGGAAGGTCAGTGCAATCATCTGAAGAAGAGCTGTTTGCTAGGTCTCTGGAGAAGCAAATTCATTTCCTTTCTCTGCTATTTACCCTAGACCAGAGCAACAGACAGACAGTCAGAGAAACTGGGGAATCCCTGTCCCAGGCAAAGACCACTGAGCCCAGCTACTATTCCCAATGGCTACTTGTGATGATGGATTAGTGCTCTTGAATGTGGAAGGACAGTTATGGCAGGAGTCAGAACCACTAGGACTCTTACCTCATCTAGGAGAGGATGCCTCTCAGCTAAGGGATCAAAAGGTATGAACAGGAAGAGTGCTGGTCCTTTCTTCAGCTCATTGTTCAACAGCAGACTCTTGCCTCCATGGGGTTGTAGCCATCGGAAGAGGGTCTCCTGGTTTTCTGAGGCCCACTTATAGATGTTCTCAGCTGTGAAGTTCATGGCTTCCCTGGGGAAGACCTGCCAAGGACAAATGTAACAGAATAAAGCAGAGGTGTGTTAGACAAGGCAGAGCAAAGGACTAGCACCGCACTCCAGAGGCCAGGTCAAGCTGCACTGTGAGGGAGGAAAAGGCACCCAGAGGCCATGACTACTGGCTGTAAAGCCAACACTTAGTTCACCTCTCCACACAGTCTCAACAAGTAGGCAGAAAGCCACCATGGGAGCAAGAGGTGACTTTCATATCACTGGGTTCACCTTTTGTCCCCTGAGATAGACTCACCTATCCAGACACTTTCCCTGCCTTCAGGTGGCTGTAATGACCTCCAGTCACTCTAAGGAGGACTACAGAGCACCACGTGATATTTATAATAATCTAGGTCTATTGTCTGTGGTTATAGGATGTTATATCTTAATCTTAGTTTGTCAAATTCTGTCCCAGAGGCCAGAGTAAAGCATCCACTAGGGAGAGGCTACAAAAGCTTTGTTCGAGGTCACCCCAGTAACTGGACAAATTGCTGGCATCGAACATTGATCAGCAGATACGAGAACAATCAGTGACTTGAGCTTACACAGACAGGCCCTAGATCACATCGTGTGCAGCAGGAAGGAAAGAGACACTTGGAATTTTTGCTTTGTTTTTGTTTCGTTTTTTTCCTAACATAAAAGTATTTTTGAAAGTCCAATGATATAAATCACAAGTTTCAAACAATTTCCAGAGTGGTACTTTGGGAAGTTTCACAAAATGAAGTGTGGTAACACCAGAATGGAGACCTAAGTGACTTCACATGAATGTGCCTTCTGCTTTTTAAGACACTAACCTTCCAATGATACTTCATTTGAAAAAAGGCATCTGCTGACAAACACCTGAGGCAGCAAGCCTGGGCAGTCTCAGAACTACTACCCAGTTCTTCTTTCCCCCTTACTCTTCTGCAATGTCCTGTGCTATAAATACATGTCGGCTGAAGCAATGGTGTGAGAAAGAAAATGAGAGCTAGCAAAGCAGAGGAAGCGAAAATCGACATAAGCACAAGGAGAGTGGGCAGGCTGTGGAGGGGCAACCAGCGGCAAGGCTCAGAGGAGGATGGGGGGAGGGGGGGGCAAAACATTTCTGTTTGGAAAACAGAAAAATACGTTTAACAGAATATGAATACCAAGAATAAAGGCACAATATCTGTGAGCTCTGAGAGTTAGGCGGATGCTAAAATGACTGCAAGCAAGGACAATCCCTAATGAGTTCTCAACAGCACCTAGAAAGACCCCATGACCCTGAGCCAAGGGAAGAAACCTTCACTGCACCGAATACCAGTGATCCTGTCAGCAATGAAAACACTTCAGAGGACCATCGAGAGGGCTCAGGGGATAAAGGCACTTGTTGCCACGCCTGACGACCCGAGTTCCATTCCCAGGACATTTATGGTAGAAGGAGAAAATGAACTGCTGCAAACTGTCCTTGGACACACGTGCGTGTGTGCGTGTGTGTGTGTGTGTGTGTGACAAAATAAATGTAATTAAAAATAAAATACTTCAGAAAATTATCCTGTCAGCAACGACTGTTTAAGTAGCAAGGACACAGCTGTGAAGCTTGGTGAGTGGCAGCAGGCCCAGCAAAAAAAAGCAAAGGAAATCAGGGAACAAAGGAGACAATGAGAACCCAGTTCCTCTTAGGTGAGAAGCTATCAGCTTCTCCCTGTGTCTTGACAAAAACTTCAACATTGCTCTGTTAGTGCAGGAGACAAGCTGCTCACACCCCTGTGTTTCATACAAGAACAAATGAACAATACTGCCCAGTGGAAGCTCATCTCAGACGATCATGCACCTAGAGTGAGAGACCACCAACTGAGTAGCCGCAGCTTCACTTGAGAAGGGCAACTACAAAGCTATTCCAGAATCTAAGCAAACAGGTTCTAGACAGCACAACCAAGAGCCCTCTAACGCACAGATCTTAACCAGGGCTAGGCTCTAGAGTGGGCTTACAGGAATTCTCAATTTGTACATAAAATCACATGTTCTTTCCTAGGGAGAGGCCCATACATTTCATCCAGTTCTTAATTGAGTCTGTGACCTACATAAGGTTAAGAACCACTGCACTAATACAAATGTGATTTTAAAATACTTACAAGTGATGTGTTGAAATGTCTATGTAAATACACACTTCCAGAGTGTACTAAGGATACCAGTTTCGCAAGATGTTTATTTGTGATAACCCCAAATCGTACTGTTCCTAGGTAATCTGAAACAGAAAATTTTCCTTTATTAAAGAGAGGGCCCAGGCCTTAAAACAACACAAACCCATTGATCCAGCCCTACTGCGCGTAGCCCCTAGAGCAGGGCTGCTGCTAATCTGGCCTGGCCCTGGAAGGAGCAGCTGCAGAAGCTGGACTCTCACTCCCAGTCACTTGGGCTGGGAAGACTGCCACATCCCCCTGCAGCTATCTGACCTGTCTGCCTTGCCACCCTGTTCCCTATGCTCAAACAAGCCTACCTCTTGGCCAAGGCACAAGCTGCCATCTCTCGGCATGAGCAGCTCCTTCTCATTACTCTTCTTGCTCTCACTTTCCCTGACTACCTGCCTAGTATCAAGTACTCAGGGGAGGAAAGCTTTGAGGAGATTTTGGGACTTTATCTTCTTATTTTGATGGTACCTGTAAGTACCTATATTGTCTTATTCATTTATTTACATTATACTTTATCCAAATGCTTCTTAGGAATTTAAGTTCTTATTTATTGCTGGTACCCTAGTTGGATGAAGATGACTCTGAACTTCCAATCCTCCTGCCTCCACCTTCCCAGTACTGGATTAAAGGAATGTGTCCCCCACAATCAGTTGATAGGGTGCTGGGGAGCAAACCCAGGGTCTTATGCATGCTAGGCAAGCAATCTGCCAACTGAGCAGCATCGTGTGCCACCACTACATGTGAAGTGAGTGGATCTAGCATAGACAAACAACTCACACAGAATGACAATAAAAATGATTAAAATGTGCACACCACAGAAAGGGAAGGGACCTGGATAATCATTGCATCAAAAACTATCCAATCTCACTCTGAGGAAAGCAATGATAGCACTTTTGACCTTCCAACTGAGCCTGACATGTGAGGCATGGGATAGAGCATCAGTAACACTAGCAGAGAAGGTAAAATTTGAGCCTGGACAACAGAATTTTGTGGACTGCTAACAGCAACAAAGAAGGGACAGCACATCAGGCATGGTGGCACACACTTTTAGTCCCAGCACTCAGGAGACAAAGGCAAGCAGATCTCTGTGAGCTCGAGGCAAGCCTGGTCTACAAAGCAAGTTCCAGGATAGCCAGCACTATTACACAGAGAAACCCTGTCCTAACAAACAGGGGTGGGGAGGGGGAGAAAAGAGAATAGAAACACCTTCAATACAGCACAACTTCTGTTTGAAGTTTAAAACAAAACCTCTCAGGCTTGGAAAACAGTATTTTTTCCTAATGGGCACAGAGGAGTAGAAATGTACAAAGACCCTGAAAGAGGGTACAGAGGCACACACTGAATAGACTCAGATACTCTGAAGACTGGGGGAAAAGGAATGCTTGAGCCTAGGAAGAGCTTAAGACCAAGCTGGGCAAAGTATGGAGACATGCCTCAAACAGAACAAGAAGAATCTGAAGGGAGAGTAAAGTTAGTTTGGTGTTGGGACACAAAGAGGGTCATAGCCTCATATGTGATGTTTTCATCACTAAAAATAAATAGATGAATGAATGAATAAATGAATGAATGAATGAATGAATGAATGAATAAATAAATA
Source organism: Arvicanthis niloticus (assembly GCF_011762505.2). Classification (NCBI taxonomy): domain Eukaryota; kingdom Metazoa; phylum Chordata; class Mammalia; order Rodentia; family Muridae; genus Arvicanthis; species Arvicanthis niloticus. Next base: position 100,490,180 of record NC_047663.1, read on the forward strand.
AATAAATAAATAGGCTTTAGTCTGCTGTGTGTGCATCTGCCATAGTATGACTGTAGAGAGTAAAAAGAAAACTTCTGGTACAGGTTCTGTGGACAGAACCCAGGTTGTTAGCTCAATAGCAAGTACCTTGCCTGCTTAGTCTTCCTTAATTTTCAGGAACCACGCAATATGATAGTGTTGAACTATTATAAAATAAAGTATTCCCTGTTGCAGGGGATGTATAAGACAGTGTAGGGAGCACGTCGTCCTCTCCTACTCTCCTTCTTCCTTACTGTACATGTTAAATAAGATCAGTTAAATTTCAGATGCTACCAGCTTACCAAGTAACCCATATACAAATCTGAACAAATTCAACACATGCAGGTATCACCTTCAAAGCCTGGCACTGTGGTACACACACATTTAATCCTAGCACTTACAGGCAGAGGTCTCAGGTCTCTGTGAGTCTGAGGCCAGCCTGGTCTACAGAGTGAGTCCAGGTCAGCTTAAGCTGTTTCATAAGATCCTGTCTCAAAAACAAAAAAATGTTTTTTTCAATCCCAAGTCCAACCTTCCAGCATTGCCTGCCTCACCCTTTAGGTAAGGAGCTGCTGACTGGAACAGTGGGAATGCCTCTCTACCATGATAAATAATCCTAAACACAAACCTGACGAGTTTAAAGTGACATAAGAGAAACACAGGAAGAATAAACCAGAAAGCAAAAAGAATGGTTTGTGTGGAGGCCTGCATGTACCTGGGTATCTGACCACAGTCATGCAAGGGAAATTGAAAGAAGCTACTATAGAAAGCAATCACTAGCAAAAATACTAACTGCAAGTCAGAACACTACAGTGAGGGTGGGGGAGAAAGAACCAACCTCAGTAACTGCAGAGCTGTAAAACTAAGGGCCAAGAGAACTGGACTGAGTCCATAAATCTCATTAAAAATGCTTCCCACGAGGCTATATAACTGGCAATCCTGAAACTACTAACACATCTTTTTACCTAAGTATATTGCCATCATGGGAACCAGGATTTTTACTACTAGAGTAACAAGCTACACCATAGGAGAGGAAGGGTAAAATGAATCCTGCTGTGTGTGTCCGACTGGAATCAGAGAGAACTGTGTAAGCTAGCTTTTCATCTGCACATATATATAGGATATAAAAATATGGATGCATTCATATATGGGTATAAACACATGTGTTTCCAGGTTCTATCTGCTGAGACTTTGAACTAAGAATGCCCTGAAGCCACCAAAGAGTATATACCCAGCAGTTAGACCTTCATCCCCAGCTGTCAATCTCCACTGAAAGGCAATAGACTTTTACAGAAGAGGCTGATGGGGGGAATAGCAGGGAGAGATGTGTGTGGCGGTCCTGTGGATGGAATAGCAGGGAGAGAGAGATGTGTGTGGCGGTCCTGTGGATGGAATAGCAGGGAGAGAGAGATGTGTGTGGCAGTCCTATAGATGGAATAGCAGGGAGAGATGTGTGGTGGTCCTGTGGATGGAATAGCAGGGAGAGATGTGTGTGGCGGTCCTATAGATGGAATAGCAGAAAGAGATGTGTGTGGCGGTCGTGTAGATGGAATAGCAGGGAGAGATGTGTGTGGCAGTCCTGTGGATGGAATAGCAGGGAGAGATGTGTGGCGGTCCTGTGGATGGAATAGCAGGGAGAGATGTGTGTGGCAGTCCTGTGGATGGAATAGCAGGGAGAGATGTGTGTGGCGGTCCTATAGATGGAATAGCAGGGAGAGATGTGTGTGGCGGTCCTATAGATGGAATAGCAGGGAGAGATGTGTGTGGCAGTCCTGTGGATGGAATAGCAGGCAGAGATGTGTGGTGGTCCTGTGGATGGAATAGCAGGGAGAGATGTGTGTGGCGGTCCTGTGGATGGACCCTGGGCCTTCCAGATGCTAGCAGGCGTTCTTACCATTCAGCCACTCTCCAAGTCCCTTTAAAAAAAAATCAAACGCTCAACACCTTAAGTTCAGATGAAGAAAATATCAGGAAAGAATGGCAGCACCTGAGCTACAGCTGAAGCCTGCCGAGCCTAAGTGACACTGCACAGGAAAGGAAGGCTGTGTCATGGTGAACAGCTGTGGACAGAGCAGGAAAATCAGCCAAGGACAACACTGATGCGGGGTTCTGCTAACATCTCCAGCGTGATATGCTGCAGCAGAAGAATAAAAAGTGACAGCCTGACCCAAGGCTGAGGGGGGCCATGCAACTGCATCTGTATGAACCAAACAGGTTGCCCACACAAAGCAGAGCCCAACACACTGCAACTTTGAAACATTACTTTTCACACATGAAGACATTTGTAAAAATCAAACTTTGTGTGAGCATGGTGGAAATTCTCCAGAAAGAAGTACATCAAGTTTGCAATCTCATACAATAACTAATACTTGGATCAACATAGGAAATTTACAGCTTAAGAATAATGTGAGTGCACCCTGCTAAAGCAGGCACCGCATGTCCTACACATGTCCTCTTTGTCACTTATAAAATGGATCCTTTGTTCTAGAAGTAATGAGGTTCCAATATTTTAATTAAGAACTATAAAAGCCAGGCGTAATACAAGATAGAATGATCAGGAGTTCATGGTCATCTTCAACTATGTAGGGACTCTATGAGAGTGTCTAAAGGAAACGAAAAAAACAAACAAAGCAACCTTGAATATGTTGAAGAATTTAAAATAAATTAAGGCTCATATTCTCTCCTCCCTTGCCCCCTCCAAGAAAAATCTACCAAGAGCCAGGTGTTATTTAAGTGGGCATACTGCTTTTAATGTAGGCAGAGGTAGACAGGTCTGAGTGTAGGCCAGCCTGGTCTACAGACCTAGTTCCAGGATAGTCAGGGTTACACAGAGAAACCCTGTCTTGAACACCCTCCCCCCAATCTAACATAAGAAAAGTCACATTCTATTACTTTTTTAAGATCAGAAAAAAAGGGAGCAAGGGAGCTGAAAAGACAGCTCAATGGTTAAGAGCACCAGCTCTTAACACTGGCTTAATGGTTAAGAGAACCATCAGAACTCAGGTCCTGAGTTCAATTTTCAGCAACTACATGGTGCCTCACAACCATCGACAACGGGAGCTGATGCCCTCTGCTAGCATATACGTGCACATGCAGAGAGAGCACTCACATAAATACATAAATCTTTAAAAGAAAAAAATTAGAAAACTGTGTGTCTATGTCTGTGTGTGGGTATATGCACCTGGAGCTGTAGTTATAGGCAGCTGTGAGTCCCTATCATGGACACTGAGATATGATCCTGGTTTACCTGCAAGAGCAGTATGCCCACTTAAATACTGAATCATCGCTTCAGGCCTCTAAATTAATTCTTGTAGGTCTCTATACAGTCTATTTATTAGCCTGATCCTTATCCAGCTTCAGATCCCTGGTAACCACAAAGTGGCAAATGGTAGCAAAAATGACTACAAATGTGACAAGCTCTTGAAAGAACATCTGGGCAAGGAAACAGCTGCATGTGCCGATAGCTAATCAGATAAAGGTGATCAGAGCCTGAACTGTGGCCACTCATTCTGTCTAGGAGGGGAAAAGGAAAACACTCAACTATCTTGTTGTAAGAGCTGAGGCATGAACCCTGTGTCTCTAGAGCCCACTGAGTCACTCTTAGACACACTATAAGATAGGACATATTCCATGAACATTGCATGAGGAAAGCAACAGAATGCACCGGGGTCTGTGAAGTCTGGGGGGCTTTCAGTGGTTAGCCATCTCCCATGTACCCTAGGGACAGCTTTAGTCATTTTTCCTGTTCCTTGGACACACACTTGTCAGCACCCACCACTGTTGCTCACTAAGGGTGCAAGGAGAATGAAGGAGGAAGAATTGCCTGTGGTTTCCCTTCAGGTCAGTCTGGACTCTCATGCTTGCATCAGGATTTTGTTAGGGGTTTCTGAATGCTCTCACCTCAGTCTGTTCTTTTAGTACCATTTCCCTTAAAGTCAGTATGAAATACTAAAACCAATTTTATATTAAGAAAAGCACACATCTTCTGAGCTATGATCGCATCAATAAGGTAAAATGTTAACCTTTCAAATGCTACAGGAAGAGTAAGAATAGCTACTTTCATTAGAAAAAAAGAATAGAAGACCAGGCATGGTGGCACACACCTTTAATCCCAGCACTTGGGAGGCAGAGACAGGTGGATCTCTAAGTTAGTGGCCAGCCTGGTCTACAGAGTGAGTTCCAGGACAGCCAGGACACAAGACAGTACCTCCTAAACTTCACCATTAGAACCTCTCCAAGGTCAGGATAATTACCATCAAAGATGTCATTCCCTTCCCACTCCTTCCGAAAGAGATATACGTTCTAACTATAAATTGAGCTTACACTAATTGTCTCAGACACCTACAGCACCTGGAGTTCTGGGAGCACTGTACTCAAGGATCCTCAAAGAACAAACAGGCTAGAACTGAAGAAGGCAGAACTCTCAGACCTCCAGAAGACTTCTGTGTGAGCTGATCTCTCAGGGATCTGAACAAAGAGGAATAAGAGAAAATACATACAGACACCTAGTGATAAGTATGTCGTGGTCTACTCCATAACTACGTATCAGCAGATTGAGCTACATGTATTTAATCAGCATGATTTACCTCTAGGGAAATTTCTCTTCTGGGCATTTTTTTTTTTTTTAAACTTCTTTACATCAAGGTTACCTGTGACCTTTCAATAGGCAAACCAGTGTGGCCCCTATTTTATTCTCATTAACTTCTGGTTTTCTCTCTCTTGTCTTCTTCGGGGCTTTAGACAAATTGGGAAAGTGGAAATAACAGTATGCTAAAAGAGGGTAACAACTGTCCCATGGTAGCTGGTGACTCCTTCCTCAGTGCACTTATGATGACAACTTCAGACTCCAATGACAAACATGTCTATCAAATGAAAAACCTTATAAAAAATTTTTTTAAAAAAGGACACAGTAGCCAAGTGGTAGGTAATGGCACACACCTTTAATCCCAGCACTTATGAGGTAGAGGCAAGTGGATCTCTGAGTTTGAGGCCAGCCTGGTCTACAGAGTGAGTTCTAGGCCAGCCAGGGCTACACAGAGAAACCCTGTCTCAAAAAAAAAAAAAAAAAAAAAAAAAAAAAAAAAAAAAAAAAAACCCAAAAAGATATGTTGCAGAAATATTTCCTATGTATAAACTACTGTGATATTTGTATGTTACCCTAGAAATGTAACTTTGAGGTTTGTATATTTTCATGATTCTTCACATAGAGGCTAAAGCAATTAGCCTGAGAAGGTGGCTAGTGTGAACATGAGCTTACAAGCCCTCCTCCACCTGTTTCAGGCTGTACTGTGTGCTAATCAAGTCAGCCACGTGAGGTATTTCTTTCCCTCAAGAATAAAGTCGGGGCTATTTCCAGGCTACGCTGGTTTGCCAGTGTTTGTCAAGACACTACTAAACACAGAAAATCCTCTCCTGTGAGCTGGAAAAAGAGGGAAAGCAAGATGCAGTTCCAGATATATTATTTTAGAAGAACATAAACTCCAGAGCTAAGTAGCTGTTGTCACACATCTCTGTGACAAGAAAATATACACTCTCACAGCGGCAGTCCTGTTCATTAGATCCCAAAGCACAGTGTGAAGTGCTCAGACACTTCCCTTCAACCTCCTTCCTTCCCACCCTCTGAGAAGGTGGCTAGTGTGACCATGAGCTTACAAGCCCTCCTCCACCTGTTTCAGGCTGTACTGTGTGCTAATCAAGTCAGCCACGTGAGGTGTTCTTTCCCTCAAGCCAGCCCTTTAAAGCCATGAGAAGCACCCCTGCCTCCCTCCCTGTAATTACTGGCCTGTAATTACTGTAGAAGGATCTCGGCATTTTAGAACTAAAGTGTCCATTAGAGGCTACTACGGCAAAACCCCTTTAAGACAAAAAAAAAAAAAAAACAAAAAAACAAAAAACATGCAAGCCACTAAGCCCACTACTAAATTTTCATCTTTTTCTTTTTAAACACAAGGTCTCCTTCTGAAATCTAAGCTGGTCTCAACTCACAGGAAACCTCCTGCCTCTACCTCTAGAGTTATAAGCCACCATTGCCAACTATTATATTTTTTTGTCTGTTCTTTTTTTTTGAGACAGGGTTTCTCTGTGTAGCCCTGGCTATCCTAGAACTCATGCTATAGATCATGCTGACCTCGAACTCACAGAGATCCACTTGCCTCCGCCTCCTGAGTGCATGGGTTAAAGGTGTGCACCCCCACCACCTGGCATTATTTCTTTAAGCAAAAGAATAATAAAAACTGTTGACACCAAATGGCTCTAAGAACAAGACTCTGCTGTCTGGATAAGGCTGTTTTCCTTTAGGTCCTAGGTACGGGCCCACAGTTAAATACTTAGCACTTGGAAATGACTAAGCATTAATGAGAACCCACTAAGACTTACACTGAAGAATCAAAAAGAAGCTTTAACTAAATGAATAATCATGCTATGAATGAGAAAGTGAAGGTAAGTGTGATCCTATGAACTGACTTCAAACCAGTTTCCATATTTAACATAATTCTAACCCTATCAACCCAAAGGCATGGATGTATATAAAAATAAAATGTCACAAGAACACAAGAACTAGTAAAGTGTAGAATCTATCTATACTTTACCAAGTAGTAACAGCTTAGAAAGCCATTAATTCATCATATTCATGTCTATAAAAATGATCACCTTGAGATGGAGAGATGGCTCAGGGGTTAAGAGCACTGACTGCTCCCACAGAGGTCCTGAGTTCAATTCCCAGCAACCACATGGTGGCTCACAACCATCTGTAATGAGATCTGATGCCCTCTTCTGGTGTATCTGAAGACAAGTGACAGTGTACTCACATATATAAAAAATAAATAAATTAAAAAAAGAAAGTATGCACACACTTCTCTTATGTGTACCTGTTATTAACAATAAGGAAAATAACTCTCTCCTAAAGTCAGAGGAAAGGGGGAAGTAAATCCGGATGCTCAGGACAAGATTCATCTTAGGTAATCCTTCAAGATATATATATTAAGGAAAAAATAATTCCAAACATGTCGTGTCTTTGTCTTAAGAAAACGGTTCATTAAGCATATGTGGGAACTTAGTCACTTAGGATGAGCAAGTGTAAATCTTAGGTCCTAACACACTGTATATGCAGCAGGATTCTAAGACCTGGCTGTAATCCTAGCACTGTGAGAAACACAGAAAAGGTAAATCCAACCACACATGTCATTAGAGACGTTGTCATGCAACCACTGATCAAATCACCAAGCATATTCATCTTGTATTTCTGAGGTGTCTGGCTTTGTGTGGTTTGTTTTTGTGATACAGAGAAAGAACTCAGGCTCCTGAGCATCCTAGAGGGAAGGTTCTACCAGCTACACCTTTCTTACAGTTTTTGTTTCATTGTTTTGTACTGTCTTGCTGTTTTCCAGGATTGGTCTCAAATGACCCCCACCCCACCCCCACCCTCAGCTTCCTGAGTAGCTAGGACTGTAAATGCCACCAACATGGCTGGCTACAGTAACTTTTGTCCGTCTTCCCCCCCCCCCTGCTTCCGTCGTATCATTTATCCCTGTTTTGTCCTTGTCTAGCTTGAAGGAAGGGGAGGGGAGGGAAGGAAGGCTGCTGTCTTGTATCTGGAAAGGCTTTTCCATCTGAAAAAATCCAAATGAAAAAGCAGTTTAAGATGAATGACTCATTTCTTACTAACATGGCATAGCAGAATGTGAGCAATCAAAACAACATCAAACAACAAACAAGCTTTCTCATGATCCTAAAATAGCCCTTCAGCTCAAGAATTTAAATGCTGCCTTCATTTTAGGGATTACTGGATTCCCTTCATATACAAGTTTACTTATGGTCTTTCATGAAGAGATTTGAATGTGTCCTTCTAAACTTATTTGTGTTTTATTTTTAGAAGTCAAACTTTGAGCCAGACCTAATGATACAGCTCTGCTATCTCAACTCCTTGGCAGGCTGAGGCAGACCAATTGCAAGTTCAAAACCAGCCTGGACAACTTAGTGAGACCTTGTCTCAAAATAAAACCAGTTGGGGATGTAGCTCAGTGAAAGAGTGTGAGACAGAGGGGCCAATCCCTAGAACAGGATTTACTAAGCCCATCATTCACTTGGAGCTCTGCAACTCAAGTCTTTCAAGTAGACAGGACATACTTATATAACAGGTCATTTTCTTCCCCCAGTATCTCCCAGGAAAATCTGAGCAGAGTCAATTCTCTATGCATAAATAAAACCCCTAGACAATGTGCACATTAAATTGGTTAGCCATACAATTGTTTGATATAATGATGATGTACTATTGTAAGGTTTTAAACCTGAAATAATCTAACACCCAGTAAAAAACAGATGGTTAATCTATTGGGATAATGTGGAACAGCACTTAAAGTGATCACTCACTTGGCAAATACCCAGCCACTAGAGAAAAACTCATGCTTCCCACCCCCAGAAACTGAAGTTTAAAAAGACATTCAACAAATTCCTTTATAATTACAGTCATAGATGCATCCATGAGTTGTGTAAGTACTAGGGAGAAACAACAAGAACAATTTAGGTTCAGGGAGGGGCTCATTGGGCACTGATTGGAAAGTGGTACTTGAGCAGGACCCTGAGTGGTAAGAGTCTAACAGGCTCAGGGCTGTTCTGCCTTCTAGAGAGGACTAATATTTGCAAGGTATCTTGGGAAGAAGAGGGCAGAGACTAAAAATAGCTAAGTGCCCATTGTCTAGTCCAGATGTGAGTGAAGCACCACCACGGTAACAAAAGAATCAAAGACAAGTGAGTTGATGCATGTATTCAACAGAACTGACAGACAGACTCGGCCATGACCTTGAGGGAACACAAAGCAATATGGAAAGAGGAAGAGGATATGGGATTAGCACACAGATGTGCAGTGTGAAGAGTGAGTCTGACGCAGGCTCATGATGTACTGTGGCATACCTGTGACCTTTGGAAACCACCCTGTGAAGGAAGGGGCCTGAGTTATATGGCATAGCATAGACAACTATTGACTAGGCAAGCACTGAGTCAGATCAAAACCTGTCACTTTACACTAAAAGATGACAACAAAACTTAAAGATGAAACTTAAAACACAACATGGTTTATCATCAGAGGGTCAAACTCTATTTATATAATAATATGCTATATCTAATAAACAATAGATCTGATTATTTTATTAATTTATTTATTTTTAAGCAGGGTCTCCCTATGTAGAGCAAACTAGGCTGGAGCCCACAGAGATCCACCTGCCTCTGCCTCCCAAGTGCTAGGATTAAAGGCATGCGCCACCATGCCCAGCAAGAGAATATGTGGTACAGTACAATGCTTTATTAATTGAAATTAAACAAGAGGGTTATTTATTAAAAATACATTGAGAAAAGGAACCTAGCAAATTAGAAAACATAACCATAAAGACAAATATGCCAAAACATATAGAAATTAGTACATCTCTATTTAATGTGCAATGTCTTAATACAAATTCATTTTACCTTTCTTTAAAGAATGCAGTGCTGAGGTGAAGAAGGTCAAGTAACCAGGAGGCTGGGGTGAGCCACTGAATTCAAAGTAGCCAAGTACTCCAGGCTGCAGGGACAAGAGTACAATTAGGTGACAGAGGCATCGTCAGCCATATGAACAGCTGCTATCTTAAGTATATGAAAACGCGTGATGCCAGGCATGGACGGTGAATACATTACCTCATTTCATTTTCTAAATCTGACTCCTGAGGAAGGCTGTGTGTGGGCTGTGGTGAACTTCCTCTCCATTTAGCCAGCCCCTGGGGTGAGGGAAGGAGTGGAGCAGCCTTCCCACTGTGCTCCTCCCTCCCTAAGCAGATCTTCCCACTTCTGTTGGCAGCACAGAGCCCTGGCAGCCAAACCTACAGGTTCAGATTCTCATTCCTTATAGCTCTGGGTCTGTCGTGTCGGTATTAGCCAGTACTCTGGGTCTGTCGTGTCGGTATTAACCAGTACTCTGGGTCTGTCGTGTCAGTATTAACCAGTACTCTGAGTCTGTCGTGTTGGTATTAACCAGTACTCTGGGTCTGTTGTGTCGGTATTAGCCAGTACTCTGGTTATATCATACCAGCAGCATCACTGTACCTTTCTCGGGCTTCTCTTTCAGCCACTTCCTCTCTAAGTTTACTTTCTCCCTTCAGTAGAACCCAGGTTCTATTTGACTGGCCTCACCTGTAACCTGGTCCCTTCTTTTTTCCACATCCAATACCACTGAGTGCAAGGCCCTCTCTGGTCAAGTTAGCTACAAAGAACTCCTTTTCCACTATGCTCAAACTCAATGCCATCTGCTTAATCTACTCCTCTACTTTTAGCACAGAATAGCCCTTCAACATGCCAAAACAATTAGCTGTTCCCCACCACACATCTGCTTTGCTGCTGTCTTTGAAGGTGCCATGGCATCCCTGTTTGGGTTGGTTCTGTGGTAATTACATCTGTCTAAAGACCCTAGCAATTATGAGATCCTCAAGGAATGAATGAACGAGCTAGAGTCAGAAGATTTAAGCTCAAGCCCAGGCTCCAGGTGCTAAATGCATGACCTTGGGGTGATCATGTAAGCAATGGTTCTTACTGGAAGCAGTGTGAATTCTTCACACAGTAACAGTGAAGGGAGAGCCCATAGTCATGGGCATTAGTCTGATGTAGATGAGCCCTTCAGCCCGAGTCCCTCAGCACGATGCTCTTACAGGTAACTAGAAAGGTAGATTCTTGAGACAAAACTGGATTCAAAGATTTGAAACAAAAATTTCATATGTTGATAATATTTAAAACCAATATTAACCAGTCATGGTGGCTCAAGCCCATAATTCCAGCCTTCAGAAAGCAGACAGTATGCCAGCCTGTTCTACATAGTATATTTGAAGGCAACCAGGGTCACACAGTAAAACCTTCTCACAAAAAAATAAGTAAAAATAAAATTAAAAAGCAAAGAAAAGGCACAGCATGGTGGTAAATACAGGAAGATAAAGAGTTCCAAGTTGCCCTTTTTAAAAGATTATTTATTATATGTATATAAATGAGTACACTGTAACTGCCTTCAGTCACACCAGAAGAGGGCATCAGATCCCATTACAAATAGTTGTGAGCCACCATGTGGTTGCTGAAATTGAACTCAGGACCTCTGGAAGAGCAGTCAGTGCTCTTAACCACTGAGCCATTTCTCCAGGCCCAGTTCCAAGTTATTATATATGAGTTTGAGGTTTCCTGGCCTGCAGGAAACCGTTTCAGACAACAAAAAAAATCGTTGTGTCCCCCCCACCCCACCCCCCAAATAGTATGCTGCACGAAGGAGGATGTTTCTGGTCTATACTGAGGATTCTCTTCTTTTCAAGCTCAACTATCTAGTTAACTCTCTAGATTTAATTAAGTCAACTAGACTTTATTCTGGGGAGAAAACCTGAGATGAAATGTTTAATCCTAATATCTAGAAAAATCTAGCAAATAGCCTATTTCTCAAACTGAAGAACTAAGGAAGCTGTTTTTTCACATCATTTGCAGTACTGGGGATGGCACCCAGAGCCTCCTACATGGGTAAAACACACTCTCCCATGTAACACCAGCCCCAGTAAAAAAGCAAATGCGGGGAATGGAGAGATGGCTCAGGGGTTAAGCGCACTGACTGCTCCAGAGGTCCTGAGTTCAATTCCCAGCAACCACATGGTGGCTCACAACCATTTGTAATGGCATCTGATGCTCTCTTCTGGTGTGTCTGAAGACAGCAACAGTGTACTCATATACATAAAATAAATAAATCTTTGAAAAATTCTGGAAACTAAATGGATTTTTGTCTTGCTCCTCCAGCAGGCTTTAAACCAGCCTACAGTGGACTTTAGTGGACTACAGTGGACTATAGTGGACTACAGTGGACTACTACAGTGGACTACTACAGTGGACTACTACAGTGGACTACTACAGTGGACTACAGTGGACTACAGTGGATTTACAGCACAGCACATTCGCCCGCTTAAGATCCCCAGCCACTCCGTAACAGAACAAGCTTTCCTATCAAGAACAAAGGACAACCTAGGAACTTCTAGGAACTGTTAATATTGTACAAAAACAGAAACTAATGTAATGACTCATTTGAACTTTTTAAATTTCTGATCACTCTCCTAAACCAAAGGAATAAAATAGTTCCAACTATTAATAGATGTTCCATGTGAATTTCATTTCTCTTTCCACATCATATTACCTTAGAGAGGTTGATGAAAGTGGACATGTGTATTATGATCCACAGATATCTATGTCTACGCATACATGCAATTACATACGTATAAAATGAACATATACAGAATAAAGCTCAGATTCTCCAAGGAAAATCCCAACTAAATTTTTTTTTCCTAGTTAATTATTTATAATATTTTCGTGCATGTCTATACATGCTGTGGTGATGTTTGGGGGTCAGAAAACAATATTCAGGAGTCAGTTCTCTCTGCTATGTGGGATCAAATTCAGATTGCCAGGCTTGGGGACAAGTGCCTTTCTTTACCAGCTTCCACATTAAACCATTGAAAATGAAAAGCACCTGGACCATGTGTAGTGCCCTCTGAGAACATACAGATACAATTTATTCTTACTACAGCAAGTTTTAGTTTTTGACAGTGGTAGGTATGAAGCCAGGGCTTTTGTGTGTCCTAGGCAAACCCTATACCTCATGTCTACACTCCCAGCTCCACTGCTGCAGCACATACTGTGTGGATGAAGGAACCTCTGCCTTCAGGGGAACTGACATTGAAACTGTCAAGTAAGTAGCCTGAGCAAGGAAATTCACCAAACACTACAATGCAGAACACAGAAAAAAATCATTTTCATTCTTCACTGTCAAAGGAATGAAGAACAGAAGCTTCACACTGTACAAGGTGATTAAATGTTAAGTAAACTCTAAAATGCTACCTATTTAAAACACAACCGCTAAGACAGCAGAGACAGTTCAGCAGTTAAGAGAATACACGGCTCTTGCAGTGGACCTGAGTTCAGTTCCCAGCACCCATGTTGGGCACTTTACAACTGCCTGTAACTCAAGCTCCAGGGCCTCCAACACCCTCTTCTGGCCTCTGAGAGCACCTGTATTTATGTGTATCTACCATCCAATATGCATATAACTAAAAATTTAAAAATTTAAATAAAACTATAAGAGGTATAGTCTATCCTAAGTGCTAACTAAGATAAAATTCTGTGGCTGAGTACTGAGGTGTGAGAACTGCTATGTCTGATAACATAATCTAATATTAATACTTCAAAATAATATAAAGAGGGTAGTAAGGTAAGGTGATAGTTATCTGTTAATTTCTATTGCAGATTGTCTAAGTTATGAAATATCTCTGGTTATGCTATAGGTAAAGCAAAATCTGGAAAGTTCCCCAAACTTGCAATGTCTCTCCAACAGAAGCCATGTCATTACTTAACAAATAACATAAGTTGGCTACACATATCTCAATTCCTTCCACGTCTTGCTTACACCTGAGGCTGAGGAACATATGTACATATAAGCTTTGGTAGACTTCAGCTTTTGTGAGCTTAGCTGTGCCTACGAGCTGGCTTGCAAGAGCCAACTCCAATCCTGTATTTAATGCCCTCACAGATCCCCTGCTGGAGAAGATAGCTAAGGACCTGAACCAACCTGATACTGAGCAGCAGACACCAGGCTTAGGTTCTGGTGATGTCCTGTTGTCTCTTCTTATTCCCAGAGGCTTAACCAACTCCCCAATAAACAAGCCAGCTACCTATCTTTATTTCTTTCTTATTCTTTATTTTTTTTTTTCTTTTGGTTTCTCTCAAAGAAGGTTTCTCTGTGTAGTCCTGGCTATTCTGGAACTCACTCTGTAGACTAGGCTGGCCTCAAACTCAGAGCTCTGCCCACCTCTGCCTCTCAAGTACTAGAATTAAAGGCATGGACCACTACCACCCAGCTACAGCCTACTTCTTGTTCAGCCAACTGACAGTACCATTTGGAGACATAATGAGGACAGTCCTGAAACCTCATCTTCCACTGCCCTTTTTCCTTGACCAAACAATTCCATTCCTTGTTGGAAGCTCTCTACTCTCTCCAGCTTCCTCAGGTCTGGTCTGGTCAGATCACACAAGCTTCATCTTGTCTAGGATCTTTTCCCAGTGAGGACTTCTTATCTTCCAAAACAGCTACACCCTTCCCCTGTTCCTAGATCACTACTCTCACTTCATAGCATTTAAAATCTGAAATTGCCTCATTCCCTAGGGTTGTCCTAACAAATGACCACAAATCGATGGCTCAGAACCACAGTGATCACTTTCTCTGCTCTCTGGAAAATTGGGTCTGTGCCCCGCTTCAAGGCTGAAATGCTCCAGTATCAGCCCCAGTCTTCAAAGTCCTTCCCTCCATACCAGCTGCTATTCCATCACACACCAGTCACCAGATTTAGGATTTCATCCAAAATTTTGAATGATTTAATCATAAGACCCTCGACAGATTACATCTGCCACTTTCTTTTCTTTCCTTTCCTACCCCCTCTTTTTTCCTTTCTTTTTTCAAAGTTGGGGTCTCTCCAAGTAATCCTAGTTTGTCCTAGAACTTGCTATATAGACTATGCTGGCCTAGAACTCACAAAAAGCCACCTGTCTCTATCTCCCAAGTGTCGGGATTAAAGGTGTATACTATCAGGCCCCACAGGCCTTATTTTTAAATAAAGCTACATTGTAAAGTTTCATTCAGACATGTTTATCAGGAGGACATTAATCAGCCTAGTTAGTACCTCTTGTTTGTTTGTTTTCTGGGGCTCCCTTAGCATACCCAGAGGTACTAGGTTCCACCCTAGCAGCTGGGGGTGGTTGCCTGTTTGTTGTCAATCTATGAAGCACAGTCTCTCATGTTCATAATTAGACTTCCACCTCAGAGCTCCTGGCACAGAGCAAACAACATGCATTTGACAAAGCTCCTTCATCAACTTTAGTTTAGCAAAAATCAAGACACAATGAATGATGGGTTATCCTTTGACCCACTTTGTGTGACTTAACTCCGTTCCATGATGTAGACTCTTAGTAGCTGTTTTAGCAAGAAGGCAGAAACCAGCTACTTACAGAAGGTCAGTAAATCCTCAATATCTCCTGCAACACATCTGTTACGGAAGCAGGCACCATTTGCAGAATAGTGTAAATTTTGGCAGATGGCACACACCCTCTAGTGGCCTAATTAATAATTACCTTGCTGTGTTTTTAAAAACTTCCCCCTTTTCCCATACTTTCCTTTTCTGACTTCTATATGTCCGTGAGTGCCTACATGCATGCATGTGAACCACATGCATGCCTGGTGCCTGAAGGGATCAGGTTCCCTGGATCTGGAGGTACCAACAGTTGTGAATCACGAGGAGAATGGAACCTGGGCCCTCTCCTCAGGTTCAGAACAGCCCTGTGCTTTCAACCTCTGAGCCATCTCTCCAGTCCCCATGATATGCCTTTTTTAAAAAAAATTAATAAGATATGTAAATTGATATATATGTACACCTTATTGCTATGTATCTGCATATTTGTAATTTTTATAAAATACTATATAACTGTGATAGAAAATTTTCAGCAATAAAAAGCATCTCATCATTCCTATCGATGCACTTTTACTTACTGGCACTTAAAGCATTTCTGCCTTGATGCTAATTCATTATAAAGCCTTCTTAGTTACGGTAGGCATCATTAACTATGAACCGACAGAAATGCTGTATACTTACTCAACACTCAGACAGACTTGTGAATAAAAGCACTATGATATTAGAAGCCAGGCACTGAAGTTTTTTGGTAAAATCTCAGGTTTTCTCTCACCTAACAATTTGTCAGCACTCTACTTACCTCCACTCCATCCCCACCAAGATTCCTAGGCCTTTTTTCATCCTGCTTAATTTTAAAACAATTTAGTTTATCATAAGAATAAATTAATAGATATATGCTAAATAATTCATCTTAAGTAAATTATAAAAATTCACAAAAAGGTTTAGAAACTATGTTGGCACAAATACAAAATAAAAGTTCTAAATAACAATATTATTGGCATTTGGTAGATAGGCTGTAAGGTAAAAATCAGATGATTTTGGCCATGTGATTTAAAAATAAAGTAGTTGATAGGAAAGCTACCAATACCGGAGAAATGACACCTTGAAAAAACAAAACAACAACAGAACCCCACTAAAATTAGAAGAAATAAAACCAGTGGAAACTTCACATTACTTACTAAGTACTATTCCTTTTTCAGTCAACTTCAAGACCATCAAAATAACTATGACCCACACTCTGACCACATCTGCCTTCTATAGACAAGTGAGCAGGACGGGCTGCCTGAGCTACAGCAGGAGGATCTGGAGGAAGCACAGTCTAATGTGCTTGTGCGGACATGTCTCACTTAAAGCTCTCATCTTCCTCTGTTGTGCCCTGGGAAAGTTCACTGCAGTTCCTAGCTACATATGAGGTTCAAGTTAGTATAATGGTAGTGTTTATCTAGGAAGAAAAGTCTAAGATCCTACAATGTCAAATTTGTGATTATCATACACAGACTACTCTTACTCTGTATGATAAATTCTGACAACTTCGAAACCAGACATAGCAAACTGTTGCTTTAACATGCACTGAGAGCCATGGCCTTGTCCTTTGTTATTATTTCTTAATATTCACAAAAACAAATAAAATTATAGCCAAATTAAAAGGCCAACACCTTCTGAATCTTTCTGTCATGAAAGAAAGAGAGGAAGGAAGGAAGGAAGGAAGGAAGGAAGGAAGGAAGGAAGGAAGGAAGGAAGGAAGGAAGGGAAAGAAAAGAAAGAAAGAAAGAAAGAAAGAAAGAAAGAAAGAAAGAAAGAAAGAAAGGCATTCAGGCGGAAAGAAGGGGATTTTTTTTTAAGTGCCAATAAAGAAACTAAATATTACTGGGCTTGCCTTTAATCCCAGCATGTGGGAGACAAAAGGCATGCACCACCACTCCTGGCTTACCTGGTTTCTTCATTTGTACAGAAGATCTATGTTTTGACCTATAGTGGTCAATCAATAAAACCCATCACTATGACAAATCTAAGAACCCAAGTTTGATTTACAACACGGTAGTTCACAATCACCTATATTTCCAGCCCCAAGAGATCCAGCACCTTCTGGCATGCACAAGTATTGCATATACATGGTACACAGACATACATGCAGATAAAACATTCATATACATTTAAAAAAAAAAAAAAGAAGTCTAACAAAGATGTCACAAACACATATATGCCATTCATAGCTTCTAGGAGGAAGTAGGCTATGTTCAAGATAACAGAAGTCTTTAGATTACTGTAGTGCATCACTTTATGTAAGTAGGTTCCACACTGGTGAGTCTGACAGGAGGGCCATACCAACACTTGGACCATGCCTGATCTCTGAAGATATCACTGAAATGCAAATACCAAGGGTGCAGGAGAAAACACCAAGAATTTTCACACCTTTCTCTTCTTGGTACAGATATACTAGCAACACTGAAGCAACAAATAAAAAGGACTTGTAAAAGGGGCTGGAGAGATGGCTCAGAGGTTAAGATTGTTCTTCCAGAGGGCCTGAGGTCAATTCCTAGCAACCACATGGTGGCTCAAAACCATCTGTAATGGGATCTGATGCTCTCTTCTGGTGTGTCTGAAGACAGCAACAGTGTACTCATATACATAAAATAAATAAATCTTTTTTTTTTTTTTTTTTAAAGGACTTGTAACATCTCTGAATTACTACTTTCTTGTGTGGTCCTAGTTAATTAGAGAAGCTGAGGAAGGAGGATCATCAGAGCCAGTCTGGGCAACACACACCATCATCTCAAAAACATGAGACAAAATAATACTTCCTTGACCAGAAATATGTGAGCCTTCTGAAAAAAAAAAACAAACAAAAAAACAAAAAAAAAAAACAAAACCAAAAAACCCTCTTTGTAACCTTTAAACACCACTGAAGGCAAGAGTATCAGAGGGATTATCTAGCTAAATAATTGTATTTAGAGGGAAAAAAATGTAAGTAAAGCTTAGGTATTAGACTTGATAACGTCATCTGAGCGAGCCCTTTACCTATGACATGTGCCCTCGGTAAGAAATGAAGCAGACTGAGCCAACAACAGAATAAAGCATTTATTCTACAAAACTCATGCCCTTAGTTTCATCCTTGGAGTCCATGATGAAGAAGAGGACTAATGTCCAAAGGTGTCCTATGTGCATGTTGCAAGCCTTTGCCTTCAAATGCACTCATGTGTGACACTGACTCACACACACACAACCATACACAAATGGATTTTTTGTTGTTGTTGGTTTTTTTTTACTTAATTTTTACTTGTTTATCTGTTTTTTGAGAGTCACTCTATGTAGATCAGCCTGCCTCTGCCCTCCTGAGTGCTTAGAGATTTGTTTTATTTAGATTATTAATGAGACAAATAAAGGCTTAAGGAGATTTAATCACCAGCCCAAGGCCACAGAGTTAGGTAGTAGCAGAGTTAAGCTTTGACTTAAGCCTGACATCAGATTTTTCACTAGTTCGGAGAACTACCTCCAGTGACCCAGGTGCTAACTGCCAATCCATAGAGCACCGAGGCAGTAAGACTGCTATGGGTTTGAGGTCAGCTTGGGTTAACTACTAGCCCTACTCTCAAGACTCCCACAAAACACTGCCCCTATATCAAGTCCCCAAAAACCTCAGGAGGTGAAGAATGGGATCACTAGCCCTAGATCAGACTCAACTGTGCTTGGAGCTCAAGGTTAGACTGGGACTCATGAGATCCTACCTCAAAGAAGAAAACTCAGGCAGTGGAGAGAAGATGGCTTAGGAATTAAGAGCACGTGCTATTCTTGCAAAAGATCCAAGTTTGGTCCAAACACCCACATGGTGCTGAAACTCTAGTTCCAGAAAATCCAGTGCCCTCTTCTGGTCTCCAAAGGCACTCACAAATAAGTGACATACACAGACTCACACAAACACACACAAAAATATATTTTTCTAAAAACTATTTTAACCTGACTATGGTGGTACACACCTTTAATCCCAGGGCTCAGAGGGCAAAGGTAGGTGAACCTCTGTGAGTTCCAAGCCAGCCTAGTCTACATTGTGAGTTCCAGGATAGCCTGGAACTGTGTAGAAAGACCCTGTCTCAAAAGAAAAAAATAAAATAAAACCATTTAAATAAATTAATTTTTAAGTTATTTTAAAAGCTAATGAAAATTAAGGTTTAGGTTTCTGTTTTTTAAAATATGTATGCTTTGCTGGCCTAAATTCACTATGTAGAACAGGTTGGCCTAAAAACACGATCTGCCTGCCTCTGTCTCCCAAGTACTAGGATTAAAGGCATACACTACCCCACCCAGCAACCCAAGAGAACAAAATTTTATATTACAATAATAATAATAATTTAAGAGGTATTAAAGCTGGCAACAGGCCCACAGGGGGGAAAAGTCATGTTTTAAACTAAAATATTTTCTGTAACAAAAGGCCTTGACTACAGAGAGTTCCAGAACAGCAGGGACTACCCAGAGAAATACTCTCTCAAAAAAACAAAAACCAAAAAGACTTAAATAAAACAGAAAGGAATATATTTGCAGGTTTTTTGTTATTGCTGTTACTTTGGTTTTTTGATTTGTTTTAAATAAAGATTTGTTTTAGTGGCTGGAGAGATGGCTTAGTGGTTAAGTACACTGGCTGCTCTTCCAGACAATCTGGGTTAATTTCTAGCACCCACTGTGATTCTAGTCCCAGCATAATCCAACACCCTCTTTGTCCTCCTGTGGGCACCAGGCACATATGTGGTGCACAGGCATACAAGCAGGCAAAACACCCATACACACGAAATAAACCCTTAAAAATGATTTTATTATTTATTTATTTATGTGTATGTGTGGAAGCCAGAAGAGGGCTTCAAATACCCTAGAACGGATGTTACAGGAAGCTGTGAGCCACCTGACATAGGTGCTGGGATTGAATGTTGAGTCATCTAGGAGAGGCACCAGTATTCTTAACCACTGAGTAAAACTGACAAGAAAAGCCAGGTCCTCATTGTGCAATATTATAGGGCCACATAATATTCTTAGAAATGAGTAACTGTATAGAAACTCTGAGCTAATTCCATATCCTAGTCAACTGTGAGACAAGTCCAACATCTGTTTAAAATCTCCAAACAAAACAGAGACAAGATTTTGCAAGTATCCTGGTCTTTAAAGCTCACTTAACCAGCTATCCTCATAATTAGAATCTCATGGGGCTCTAACTGCAGCATGAGGTCTCCTAGAACTAGAGTTACAGTCAGCTACAGTCATCTAATGGGTGGAGGGAATTAAACTGGGGTCTCTGAAAGGACAGTACGTGCTGTTAATCCCTAAACCAGCTCTCAAGCCACCAATGTAATTTTTTTAACTGCTGAAATCCAGGATACTTTTTAAAGTATGAAAATGTCACAATGAAACCTACTATCTTGTACAATTAATTAATACACACCAAAATAAAACAAAGTAAACTAAAAACCACTTAATACAAACAATCCAGTCCAACCAAGTACAAAGGACTGGGAGCAGGAGATAAGAAAGATAAGTACCTCATAGTTGGAGAGAAAGTCTAGCAGCTCTGCCTGAGACGGGATGTAGAGAAGCGGCCTCATCACCCGGCGAGCAAACTTCTCAATGTAAACAGCACTCATGGGGCCTTTGTATTCGATTGGTCCAAAACTAGTACCAAAAAATAAATAAATACAAACAATATACCATGCATTAAACCTGTACGTGTAACAAAAGCCATCAACACCATACAATGAAAACATCTTTGCTTTAGCAACTGGTTCAGAGGCAAGCAACCTGCTTTGCCCAGGAGGTGAATGGAGAATCAGCATTTTAGGTGGGAAAGATACAAGCACTTCTATGACATCAATCTTAATCCAGCTGAAAATTAAACTCTATTCTCCAAAAGAAAAATTAGTTCCCATAGTATTTCTACTAAAGAAAAGAAGAAAAGAAGAAAAATGGCTGGCCTTGGAAACTAACCACATAGTAAAGAAATCCAGGATCTTTTTTCTATAATTGTCAACACGTATAGACAGATTCCTTTTATATGAAACTGTGAAATAAACATTGGGCAGTTGACTCTTTGCCTATTAAAGAGTAATTACTAATATTCCCAAAGATACTCAGACAAAGGATCACTAAGTGAACCTGACACCTGTTTGAAGTATTATTACAACAGAACGCAATGACAAGGATAAAGTCAGGAGATGTGTAAATGATCTTCCTTCTGGTCCCTTATGGCTATGCTTTAGGATACAGGTGAAACAGTAACACAGGGAGCCTCCTAACCGAAACAGATTTTCATCTGGCTGCTTCAATATCCTCCTAGACTCATCGAAAGTCTCTCTAGTCTCTCTCAATGGCCTACAATATACACAAATGTTACTGAATGACAGGGGGAGGGACATGTGAAATTCAGCAATTCTACAACCATTCTTTTCTCTACAGAGATTGACACTTACTGTTTACTGTTAACAGCAGTAATGCACAGAGCTCAGGAAAGAATTACATACATGCTGTACTCATGATGGTATAACATAGTTATAAAACCTCAAACACATGTTATAAACACAATTCTTCAGTGAACACTGCAGGATACAACAACAAAGGAATAGAAGGGTACAAAGAAGTAAGCACAGCATTCTACAAGCATGGCTGGGTGACGGGAGTAAGAACTCCATCAACTCAAGGGGCACGGTGCTATACATCTTTAATCCCAGCACTTGGGAGGCTCAGACAGGTGGATAGTTTCAGGTCAACCTGAACTACATAGTGAATTCCAGGACAGCCAGAACTACATAGATGAAAAATATTAATTAAAAAAAATTTTAGTTACCACCAAACCTATCAAATGCCAACAAATTTTAATTTAAAGAAAAAAAATAAGACCAAGTTTGATAGTGGACACCTTTAATCCCAGCACTTGGGAGGCAGAGGCAGGCAGATTTCTGAGTTTAAGGCCAGCCTGGTCTACAAAGTGAGTTTCAGGACAGCCTGGGCTACACAGAGAAACCCTGTCTGGAAAAAAAAAAAAAAATCCCAGCACTCAGAAGGTAGTATGGATACATCTATATCTATATTGTATCTATATCTATACCTGTATCTAAATCTGTATCTGTAATGACAATTCTGGAATTTTTCTTTAAAAAACACAGATTATAAGAATGTGCTTCGTTTTAATCCCAGGTGTGGGGTATGGGGCTGCTTTGTAGCAGCTGACTATGATTTGACCTGTGCTCTAGCAGAGGCACGGTTTTGCCATCTGCAGATAGTTTCTGCGATTGTGTGACATCTGGATTTCTGGGAACTTTTCAGAGGCTACATAGTGCTAGGACCTCTGACAGGCGGGTTTGGTAGTTGTTGGTAGTTTAGAGAGGCTGACTGTGGTTTGCTAGTAGCTGTGGTCAAAGAACAAATGGAAAGAAATTATATTCAGAGGTTTTCCTATTTCTTCCCTCCTTTCTCTCCTTGTTTCTCTCCTATGTTAGGGGTGAACCCAAGGAAATAAAGGGTGGGAGAAAGAAGAACCCACAGAGTAGCAAAGGCAGGCTACACATATCTGTATCTGTATCAAACTTGAGGCCAGCCTGGGCTGTATTAGAACCTGTCTCAAATATACTATGAATGAATGAATGAATGAATGAATGAATCAATGAATCAATGAATTAGATAAAAAAAAAATCAAGAAAGCATCTGATAACATATTTTGTGCAGCAAAATGGGCCAATCCATGTAGAAATCTCATCTGTTTAAGGCCTCAGGCTTTGCTAAGTTTTCCTAGTAAAGTGTCCTAGTGAATTGTAAAAAGCAACAAGATCTCAACATGCAAGTGTACAAGTATTCAATCCCAATTACAGCCATCAGTGTAGGATGAGCTGTCTAGAGCTCCTGGGCACTAACAGGTGGTGAGAACCCATTCCATGTTCCAAACTCTATTTCATCAGCTTTGGGATGGCACCGATACAAACCCCAAAACCTATCCCACAGAGCAGGAAGCTGGTAGTTTAAGTAGCTCAATGATAAAACATTACAGCAGATGGGAGCAACAGCAGCAACAAAATACACAAACAGCAGCATCTGCTCAGCCATGAGCCCAGTGTGACCAGGTGAACACTTTAAGCAGGAAAAGCTTGTGAGAGGCAGGAGTGCCCAGGAGCACACAGCTAAGGGAAGCAATCGTGCATATGCACACGTATAAAACTGGGCCCCAAGACTCTCAGAACATGAAGAGGCTCTTCAGGAAGTGAGTTTCTGTACCTCAGCACTGTTGTCCCAGCACACCGGGTCCTAAGTGATAAACTGAGCAGAGCGGCATCTGAACAGACTTAAGCAGGTAAAGCAGCAGGCTAAGATGATGGTAGGCATTTCAAAGCTCCAGTGCAGAAAACAGGGTATTAGGATAGGCACCCTCCTTCTAAAACAGAATTTCACATAGTAACTGTGATGATAAATAAATAAATAAATAAATAGCCCTCTTGGGGCCACAGGGAGTGGCACTATTAGGACTATGTGGCCTTAGAGTAGGTGTGGCTTTTTTGGAGGAGGTGTGTGACTAAGGGGTGGGCTGTGAGGTCTCAGAAGCTCAAGCCAGTTCTCTTCCTGCTGCCTGTGGATCCAAATGTAGAGCTCTCACTCCTTCTCCAGCACCATGTCTGCCTGGACACTACTATACTTCTGCCAGACAATAATGAACTAAATCTCTGAACCTGTAAAGCAGCCCCAATTAAATGTTTCTCTTTTATAAGAGTTGATGTGGTCATGGAGTCTCTTACACAAACCTTAAGACAGTAGCTCAGATCAGCTTCAGATTCACAACAATCCTCCTGCTTCAGCCTTCACAGTCTCAGTTTAAAGGCATGAAGCACAACACTAGCTTGGACTGTTGATTCTAAAGTCTACAGAAGCTGAGAACACAAACAGCTATGTGCCTCTCAAAATGACCTTCATCTCAATTCAAGGGAATGCTCATTTTAATGTCACAGCAACTGGAACCCATCTCTAGCAGCCTACAGGATTTTAACCACCCCACTGGACAAAGCCAAGGAGTAACACAGGGCCCTTAGTAGGGCAAATGCACCATCTGCTTCAGTACAGTGCTTTCTCCTGACCTCTACAAAGAAGGAACTAGGCCTGCGACGGTCACTGGGACTGTACCTTATATTTAAGAATCCCCACTTGAGCCTTTAAAGCAGAGGAAGAACCTACTGAACAAGAAGCAGAGCAGGGAGATCTGAAACTAATCTAAATGGCTACTAAGAGAAGCTAGCTTGTTCCTTTGATTCCACAAGCACTTCATATACAGTGGAAATTTGAGGGTGGAAAACGTAGTCTTGCCTAAATAATATTAGTTGTTCAGGAAAACACTATGCAGTGCAAACAGTCTATTCCAGAGGTGTGGAACTGGGAAGGAAAAGGATAGAGTCTGTCACTAACAGCTTGCTGATGATTACTATGAATTCCTACTAATGAGACCCAGTAAGTACATGAGAAGGGGAAAGCAAACCCTAAAAATAAAGCTCTCACTAATCAAGTGTTTACCCATTTGGCCTTTCATAGACTTTAAGCCAATCACACTGACTGAAACCTAAATGCCATCTTCTGCCCTAGAAGACTAAGGTTGGAATATCATCAGTTCAAGGCTAGCCTGGGATACAAAATAAGACCACCCCAAAGATTAAGATAAACTGGATGGGGTAGCAGAGCCTTTAATCCCAGCACTTGGAAGGAAGAGGCAGGCTGAGCTCTCTAAGTCCAAGTCCAATCTAGTTGAACACAGTGAGCTCCTGGACAGCCAAGGCTACAGAGAAACCCTGTCTCTAAATAAATAACCCAAAGTCAACTTTTTCAAACATCACTTAACATAGTAGGGTCTCAGTACATCTGCAAAAGCAAACATTAACATAAACACAGCAAAAGAACTAGCTTAAAGCCAAATGTGGTAGCAGATGCCTATTTTCCCAGCACTTGTGAGGGGTTAAGGCAGGACCACTAAGTTCTAGGCCAGCCTAGGCTACAGCATGAGATCCAACAAAGGAAGGTTTGGCAGCACATGCCTTTAACCTCAGCACCAGGGAACAGAAGCCAGCAATCTTTCCAAGTTCCAGACTTCCCTGGTTGATATGGTGAGTTCCAAGCTAGCCAGGACTACATAGTGAGATCCTGTCACTACCCACAAACAAACAAACCAACAAATAGTGAGGTCCTGTCACTACTTCACAAATTAAACAAACAAACTAATGAATAAATGAATGGATGGATGAGCTGGAGATGGCTGAATGGTTAAGAGCACTGTCTAATCTTCCAGAGAACCTGGATTTGACTCCCAGTACCAATATGGTGGCTCAGAACCTCCTACAGCTACAGTTCCAGGAGATCTGCTGCTTTCCTTTTCATCTCCTTAAGCTCTGGTATGCATATAGATCATATGCATATATTAAGCACACACAAAGAATAAATAAATAGGTAATAAAATCAACCTTGGACCTAAGAGAGATGGCTCTACAGTTAAGAGGATGTAACTGCCCTTGCAAAGGACCAGAGTTTGGTTTCCAGCGGCTATGCCTAGCAGCTCACAATTATCTATAACTCCAGCTCCAAGGGCTATGACATTCTGAATTTACATGTGCTCATAACACACAGCCATACACATATACAGATAACTAAAAATAAAGATTAAAAACAAGAACAAGATAGCTTAAAAACCATAGGTAGCTTGTCAGTTTAGGCAAAATAAATGCATCTGGAGAAAAAAAAAAAAGAAAAATCAAGAAAACTTGAGGGTCTCCATCCTTTGCCACTTCAGAAAGAAACGGTACTACATCCCCTCCTTCTTACTGCAAGGCTAGGGACTGAACCCAAGACCTCAGCCATGCTAGGAAATCCCATTACTACTAAATTAATATTCCCAGCTATTTGGTCGAGACCAATCCAGGTTGGCCTCAAATAATCCTCTTGCCTCAGCTTTCCAAGAAGCTTAGATTATTGGCATAGGCACCATGCCTAGCAAAAACTATTACCTTGAGCATAGAACCTCCTACAGCTACAGTTCCAGGAGATCTGCTGCTTTCCTTTTCATCTTCTTAAGCTCTGGTATGCATATAGATCATATGCATATATTAAGCACACACAAAGAATAAATAAATAGATAATAAAGTCAATCTTGGGCCTAAGAGAGATGGCTCTACAGTTAAGAGGATGTAACTGCCTTTGCAAAGGACCAGAGTCCTTTGAGCATGCTACACTACCAGGTTAACAGGCTGAAGGACAGGGTGTATACTTCTGTATTGTGTAACAGTTTTGAGTAGCTAAAATGTACAGCCATACAATGGAGTAGTTCATCTTTTAAAACTAATGCTGTTGCGTACATAAACTGATGTAAGCACACATATGTTCACAGAAGTGAGAGAGAACAATTTCAGAAATAATATTATGTTCTTTCCAATCGCATTTCAGGCTTACAACTAGAGAGCAGACATATGTATTCATAGAAAAGGACAGTCAAAATAGACTGGTTGCACATGGCTAATATAATCATCAAATTCCCTTACTTTTTTTAAACTTATTTTTGCCTATCTGCATTTTCTCAATTTTCCACATTGACTAATACTTTTATATAAAAAAGTTCCCTGATAAACTGATGGATACAAGTGGGACTGGAAACACAAGTCCTTACCTCCGATGATACAGATGTATCACAGGAAAATAGAAGAAATGCTTCTGTTTTCTGCATTTCCCCTGGTTCCACCAACAGTTTATTGCCACAAACAACACCTGCAGAGGCAAAACAGGTTTCATATGACTATGAATAGCAACTCAACAGTTACCAAGACTCACAATTGTAGAAATGGAACTACTTCCTCCTGCCAGAACAGAAGGTATTAAACAAGAAACAAACAAACACTGTTTCAAGCTTTCTAAGGTGACATTTATCACTAAAATAGAACTACTCAGTGGTAGTTCATACTGGTAACCCCAACCCTGGGGCATGGGAATAAGGGGGAGGGGTAGAGTGGAGTGGGGCAGTAAGGAAGCTGAAGGAGGTGAATTACCATGAGTTATACATAGGCTAGCCTGGTCTACAGAGTGAAATCTCAAAAATGAAAAATAGGGAATGAAGAGGTGTCTCAGAAGAGCACTGGTTGCTCTTCCAGAGGACAGGATTTGATTCCCCGCACCAATATGGTGGCTTGAAACTCTCTATAAGTCCAGTAGCTCCAACCCCAGGGTGATCTAGAGCTTTCTCCACGCATGTGATGGACAGACATATGCACAGGCAAAACAGTCATATATATAAAAAGTAATAATAATAAATCCTCCTTTTTTTTTCTTTTAATGAAAAATAACCAGGTATGCTTTTAATCCCAGGACTTGTAAGACAAAAGGAGGCAGATCATAAAGTTTGAAACAAGCCAGGTCAATAAAGCAAATTCCAAACCAGCCAGGACTACATACAAAATTCGTCTCAAAAATAAATACATAAATTTCAAAGAAAGACAAACCCTTCTCCATAGTTCAGCTAGGACTCTTTGAACCTGTTACCAGAGGAAAATCACTTGTTTTTAATGTTAAAATGGATGTGCAATACTTTAAAAGGATTTGACTTTAATTTAATTATTTATTTATTGAGGTAGGATCTCACTATGTAGCCTCGGCTGGCCTGAAGCTTGCAATGAAGACCAGGTTGGTCTTGAACTCTTAGAAATCTTCCTGCCTCAGCCTCCAGAGTACTAGGATTAAAAGCATACACTACCATGCCAAGCTGATGGGAATATTTTAGGTGGGAGTAAGGAGTGTTGTTAAGTGTTAGGCCACTTGCCTAACCTTTGAAAGACCTTGGGTTGAGTCTCACACACACACACACACACACACACACACACACACACCCATGGCATGCTCATAGAGATCGGAGGATAACCTGTCCTTTCATCCTGTGGTCCTAGGGATTGAACTCAGGTCCTTAGGCTTGGTGGCAAATGCCTTTACCTACTGAGCAATCTCTCTAGCCCAATGACTATTTTAAAAAATAATAAAGATAACATTTAGGCCATGTTCTAGAAGGTAGTACTAGAAAGTAAAAACATGAGTTAAATACATATTTACAAGTAGATGTTGAGTATTTAGGGGAAAGTGTCCCAATCTGTTAATAAAAGAATCAGAACAAGTGTCCCCACACTGGCACCTGGAAGCATCAGGACTGTGCGGTTTGGGTACAAGAGGTCCCAGAACTAGCTGCAGAATAGAGTAATTTCCAATTCCCTTGCTCCTGCCCTCCTGACACCATTATTGCCTCTCAAGTGTCACAACCAAATGTCTCCTGTGACCTGAGCTAAGCAGTAGAGCCACCTCAATGTAGGACCTCCTGACTATAGAGGCTGCATCACGTTACAAAATAGCCAAGACAACAGTTATAGACTTTAGGGGTATGTATCAAGTTTTTCATAAGTTATTCAGGGTCAATGAGATGATTCAGTGGGCAAGTGTTTGCTACCCAAGCCTAAGGGTCTGAGTCCCATCCCTGGATCCCACAATAGGAATGAACCAGCTCCCAAAACTGGAACCCTGGGAAGCCTGGGGTAACTGGGCCTGGAGAGATGACTCACAGCACTTCCAGAGGATGCAGTGTGGTGTCTGGCACCCATATGGCAGCTCACAACCATCTGCAACTCCAGTTCCTAGAGATCCAATGCCCTACGGCTTCTGGGAGCACTGCGCATTCATGTGGAAGAACAGCAAGCTCCCTAACCAATAACTTGTCTCCCTGGCCCATGAGAGACCATTTCTAAAGACATTTTGAAAGTAACAATCTTTACCCATGATTGAAGTATCATTTTCTTAAAAATAGGGCATGATTAACTGGGCGTGGTGGCTCATGTCTTTAATCCCAGCTCTCGGGAGGCAAAAGCAGGTGGATCTCTGTAAGTTTGAGGCCAGTCTCAATCCCAGGACAGCCAAGACTATTACACAGAGAAACCCTTTCTTAGAAAAAAAAAAAAAAAGGCACAATCTACCATCTTGCTAATTTGACTAAGTAATATGGATCAAATGATTTCTACCTTTTTCTAAAAGTAAATTCACTCTTTTTCCTGCTATGTACATAGAACTATAGGCTCTCAATTTAGGTCTTGAAATGAACAGATTGGGTCACTGTGGGTGGCATAAGCCCCATGTGTAACTCCAGTACGTTAGCAGACTGCTAAGCCTTTACAAAGCAGAGCTCTGCTTAAGAAAGCCAAAGCTAAAATAGCAACTTGAAGAACTGTTGTGAAATGAGCATGGTGCTGGACCCACAGGAATACTGTGGTTACTATCCTACTAATCAGGACACTTTGCTTAAACAGCTACAAACTAAGTTAACCTTAACATGAAACAATGGGTTTCCTCTTTGCTTCCTACATGAAGATAAACCTTTGTTCTCCAGAATCTGGAGAACAGGGGAGTGACTAGGAAAGTGGTGGTGTTTTGTTTTGTTTTGTTTTATATGCTTATATACTGAGTGCTTGCCCAGGGCTTCCTTAGAATTCCCTTCCTGAAAAGTTGATATATGATACGATATGATATATTACTTTCAATTTTCAGATCATCAGGCTTGACACAAAGTGCCTTTAGTCACTAAGTCATCTTGTCAGCTGTGTGTGTTATGCATGAACATACTACAAACACATAATTCATACACACACACACACACACACACACACACAAACACTTGGACACACAGTCTCATGTAGTTCAGGCTGGCCTCAAACTCACTATATAGATGAGGAAGATACTGAACTCCAACCCTCTTGTCACTACCTCCCAATGCTGAGATTCCTCTCAGGAAATATGAACTGTATAAGGAATGTACATGGTATACTTTGAGGTATAAAATAGACTAAAAGGCTTTGTGGAACGGACAGGACACCTAGCCACCATTTTATAATATTTCTTCTTTCTAGGAAAAACAACTGAGAGCTCTGAGTGAATTCTGTAGCTCAGGGGCTCACCCATCCAACTTAGCTCAGATCATGGTTCTACAAGAGCATGGGCCCTCAGGACTCTACGGAGTGCTTTTTGCTTATTACAATAGTTAAGCAAACCTACTATGCATGGACAACAAGGTCCTGAGAGAGGTCCTGCAGTGCTCAAATCTGCTCTGCATATGCCAAAGTCACCCTGTCATCCCACAGTAGTTTGAAATGCCTTCCTAACACTTTTTATCCAGGAAAAAGTCTGCTCTGTTACAATCTAAGCCCAGATTCTAAGCCCATCTTACATGTGAATGCAAGGGTTCGAGGAAACTCTGAGGAACAAGACTACTATTAAACTGAGACAGAAATGTCTCTATTTAGTTAGGGGCTCTCTCAGGAGCTGTTTCCTATTGTGGATCCAGTTATGAAGTCCCTGGGACCTGAGCCATCAGCTCGTCACTTTGTCCCATAGGTCTCTATCTGTAACTGTCCCACTCACAGTGGCTCCACATAAAGCACAATGTTCTACCTGTGTACTGACAGCTAAAATATTTAAGATTTAGCTACAGATTACTTTTCCATTTTCCCACCACCTGCTACAGTTAGTACACTACATTACTCTAAAATCACACACATAGACAAGTTTTGAAATGTAAGTTGCTTCACATGCAGAAAAGGGGGCACCACAAAGTAGTTATTTTCAGTTTTGTGTGCTGTGGTGCACACCTCTAATCCTCGGGAGGATGAGGCAGAAGTATCAGGAACTCAAGACCAGACTTCACCACAAGAAACACTATCTCAAAAATTAACTGGGGCTGGTATTGGCTCAGCAATTAAGAGTACTGCTGCCCTTTCAAAAGACGGGGGTTCAGTTCCCAGCACCCACAAGGTAGCTCACAACCACCAACATGTAACTCCAGTTACAGGAGATAAGATACCCTCTTCTGATCTAAAATTATATATATGCACACATGTGCGTACGTACGTACGTACGTACACGTACACTCACACACACACACACATACACACTCATATATTAATTTACCGAGGGGTCAGTAAAATGGATCAACAGGTAAAGGATCTTGCCACAAAAGCTTGGTGGGAAGTACCTTTAATTTTTTTTTTTTTTTTTTTAGTTTTTCAAGACGGGGTTTCTCTGTGTAGCCTTCACTGTCCGTTATAACTTACTTTGTAGACCAGGCTGGCCTGCAACTCAGGGATCTGCCTGCCTCTGCCTGCCTTAGCCTCCTGAGTGCTGGGATTAAAGGTGTGTGTCATTACATCTGGCAACCTTTAGTCTTTTTAGTCATAAATTTTCCCTGTATAAACATAGTAGAGGAGTACTTCAAGCTGTCTATTAACTCCACACCTGCACCATGGCCTGTGTGCCACTTACAACATAAAAGAGTTAACAAGCCACATAAACTGGACATGAGAGAGCCGAGGTTCTGGGTCTCTACTATCTTCAGTGCTACAACCTGGTATCCTGGGTAAGCACACATCTCCTGAAGCCACGGAACTGAATCTCACTCTTGCCCCTTGACCATCACGACAGGACTCTTTCTTCACAGGCTTTGCACCTGACAAGTTTCCAGAGTTTACCTGGATATCACTGCCAGTCTGGCACAATTTCTCTGAGGGGCCATCCTCTCTAATACAGATCTGACAGTCACTGCTTGGGTGGAAAGTACACATTACCTGATCTGAAAGCCGGCTGGCTGCCTGCTCAATTTCTGCCCTGGCAGCGATGGACTGGCCACACCATGGGGCATAGAAGAACAGTACCACCACCTCAGAATCCTGGCGAACATGGTCAGCATAGTCCAGCTGCCCCTGGAAGAGGTCAAGGACCGGAGATCTCGAGGAGAAAAAGCTGACAGGCGGCTTTGCTGGTATTATCACGTCTTTTGCTCGACTAAAAAAGAGTAAACACAAACAATTTCTTCACTTATTTTTCTCTTCCATTATAGCTTTGTATGGAAGAAGAGAGAAGACTTTTTTTTTTTTAAAGGCTTCTTTTGAGTAAGAAAATAAGAGTTTGCAAGTCACTGTCCTAAACAAAAACCAATCCACTGTGCTAAGGCAATGCCTGGCTGGGTACTGTCCCTGTCCCTGCAGGTATGGGCTAGGAAAGCAGTAAAGAATGACATGATTCATGGACTCATCGCCCACAACCCAAAATTCCCGCATCCCCCCCTGTAGTCTGACACTCAACAAAAGCCACTGATCTCAGGCACTGCTGCTACTGCTCTACAGCTCCCAAGGAGGAGGGAAGCGTGCACACCACCACGAGTGCCATTCCTATGGGAGGCATTTACAGCTGACTCAACTGTAGAAAACACAATTTACTAAGGGGAGTTGACCTATATCTACCCAGAGCATTCAGGGAAAAGCAACAAGAACACAGACTTCTACACACAAACACTAATCCAATGGTAAGAAAGATGAAGAACCAAGTAAGAACATTAACTGGAAAGGTTCCCCACAGTCAGAGAGGCCACAATTGTCACATCAGGCACATGTGTACAATGCTAGATCATAAAGCCCTGACCACAGCTCCCTAAAACAATACATTAAACTAAAAGAAAATAAAGGAGCAAAGAAAGAATAAAACCCAGAAGTTACAAAAAAAAAAAAAAAAAACTAACTGTATCAATAATCACGATTAAAAAAGATTAAGCCATTCAACTAAGAAGTTACTGCTAGACAAAACAAACCCCAGTTATTTATCATCTAAAAGAGATATTTTTCAAAATATAAAAACACAGAAGCCAGCACTCAGGAAGCAGAGAAAGGATCACGCACCAGCCTGGGCTACATAAGTATACCTTATTTCAAAAACCAAATTAATGAATGTTAGTAGTAAGCGTGAAGGCTGGCATGATACATCATGTGAATATTCTTACAATTAAATACTACTAAAAACTGAGAAAAAATACAAGCAAGAGCTAGCAAGATGGTTTAGCAGTTAAAGGCTGAGGACCTGGGTTCAATCCCAGAGACTCACATGGTAGGAGAGAACTAACCCGAGGCAAGTTGTTCTCTGACAACCATACATTCCCCAGATAGATAGATAGATAGATAGATAGATAGATAGATAGATAGATAATAGATACATAGAGAAATGTTGCAGAAGGAGCAGCAGCAGCAGTGCAATGTCCTCTTCTGGCCTCTGCAGGTACCATGCACACACAGTGCACTCACTTATATACATGCAGGTAAAACTTGCATATACATAAAATAAAAATCTTTTTTAAAAAGGCAAATAAAAACCTACTAATATATACCACAACTTGAGTGAATCTCAAAATAATTATGCCAACAGGAAAAAAAGGTGGATATGCGGGGCCATAATGGAATACAAAACAGAAAAAAAAAAAAAAAAAAGAGTTCAAAGGAACAAACTTACTTGTTGAAACATTTCCCCACTGTGGTCTACCTATAGTGGATACTTCCCTGACCTGAGAAGTGCAATCCCTTACAAAATGATTCAAAAATACAGGGACACAGCAGCTTCTGATGAGGTGGTAACCAAGTATTTCTTAAGCTGAGGCCTGAATGACAAACAAGCAGACAACTGTGCAGAGAGGTGAGGAAATGTGTTCTAAAGAGATTCTCTGGTGGAATTATTTTCCTACCATTCAAATCCAAGTTAAATTGGGCATGAAGGCACACACTTGTAATTCCAACATTCAGACAGTAAGCTCCAGGCTGGCCTGGGTTAAAGTGAGCCTCAAATGCAAAGCCAGGGCACTATTAAGAGCTCAGTAGTTAGGAGAGTACCTACAAGAGCAGTACCAAGTTCGTTTCCCAGCACCTGTGTGCCCAGAACCACCTGTGACTCAGGTTCTACGGTATCCAATGCCTCTGGGCTCTGTGGGCACTTGCACTCATGTGCACCCACCCATACAGATGCACACATATACATACACACATGATTTAGTGTTTGGTTGGTTTTTTTTTTTTTTTTTTTTTGCACCAGTAATGTCAGCACTTGAGTGGAGAAGGCAGTAGGATCAAGAGTTTGAGTTTGAAATCACCCTGGACTACATGAGACCCAGTCTCAAAAACAAAAAGAAAAACAGCACACTTAGCATAAAATAATGCAATCTGGGGATAAATACAGATGACATCAACTTACTATTTTTTACAGGTGCTGAGGAGTTCTTAAAGTTAAAAGTCAGATAAAACACAAACCAAACAAAAACTAAACAGCCAGGAAGGAGAAACATGGCCCTCTCCTCTACCACAGACCCTTTTCATCTCTCAAATTTTGCTTTACATTTTTCAAAAATTATATATAAATCAGAGACTTCCTACAACACTTAAGTTTATGCAGCACATACAAAACAAAAAACAAACAAGCAAACAAACAAACAAAAAAGAATTGGTTGTGAACAATAAAGGCCATATTAAAAAAAAAAAAATGGCCAGGTGTGGTGGCCCAGGCCTTCAATCCCAGCACTCAAGGATGCAGAGGCAGATGGATCTCTGAGTTTGAGGGCAGCTTGGTTTACAGAGTGAGTTCCAGGACAGCCAGGACAACACCGAGAAACCCCATCTTAGGAGAAAACTTATTGCTTACTGTCTGTGCACACGATGTGTGTGAGTGCAGGCATTCACGTGGAAATCAAAGATAACTTGAATCTGTTCTCTCCTTCCACAATGAGCTCTAGGATCAAACTCACATCATCAGGCTTGTGCAGTAAATGCTTTGCCCACTAAGCCATATTGCTAGCTTGTAAATTCAATCTATATGAAATGTATACCTTAAACCTCCCTTCTAAAGGCAACTATACACACATGCTGCTTTATTCCTCATAAACATACACAGGAAAGCAAGCACAATGGACTCATGGAGACTGAGTGCCCATAAACAGAAGTGGGCAAAGATGAGAGGCCCAAAACACCCACAGTAACTAACTCCTTGTGGTTCAACTCCAGATCCACCTTCTTAGAGACCACCTACTCTGAACTCAGCTAAGCACTGAGGAGGGCAGTCATTTATTTCAGACTTGGACTATGAATAAAATTAAATTTGAAAAACAGACCCAATGTATTTTTCCTTAAGCCTCTGTCCTCATTAAAGATCTTAAAATAAGAAAGAGCAACAAAAATGTCACAGTCAGCTGTACCATACTATCTTGACACCATTCTACCAAATAAACTCCTTAAACATTCATCTGAGTTCATTAAAAAAAAGGCTGTCGTATTGCCAGCACCATAAAAAGATGTAGACTACAGGCTCTCTCCCGGCCAGAAGCAGTCAAGGAGGTCATCCTGCCAGCTCCCCGGACTGATTTAGACTTCGATCTTCCTGTCTTCTCAAAGGTCGCTTCTATCCACTAAGTCACATGTTTTTGTCTCAGATCAAACACTGAGCACTGTTTTCTCAGCTGGGCAAACTGAAGTCAGTCAATTCTTTGACGTGGGAAAAGGAAAAGGACTGTTAATCTGAATCCAAATGCCAAGTTGCAGTATTCTACCTTGTAAAATACTTTCTGTATTTTCCTTATAAAGACAATAAAAAATAAAAGTCTGGTTGCTCAAGATAAAAAATTCAAACTCCAGGCCAGGTGTGGTGACGAACACTTTTAGTGCCTTTAATCCTGGTAGTAGCAAAGCACCTAACACACTGCAAACACTAAAATATTAGTCGGTTCCCCCTAAAACTCCCAATTTTTGACCCATCTTGACCTCAGAGATCTCATAGTGTGTTCATTACACTCAATCTGTGCCCAGATGAATCTCCCTCTGGACAGAAGTGCCATGAAGATATGTCAAGTGACAACAGATTTTATAAACTGCAATCTCAAATGATACAGTGATGATCTGAAGAGTATAATTGAAATATACACTTTATATCTATGCAATTTCCTGAAAAGAGGCACATTAGCTTCCATTCTTCCTAAACTCCAGCCTACTCAGGCCTTGTTCAAGTTTCACAAAAAGACCAAGCTTGCCCAAACTCCAGATCTTTTCACTTAACTGTTTTGTAATAGATCTTACCCCAGATCTTCCACCACTGCCCTCTTCCTTTCCTTGTGTAAGCTTCTAATGCCATTTTCTTATGAAGGCCCTTTCTGTCCTACCCACCCTCATCATTCTATTCCCTGCATAACACTTATTAAGGTCTCTGAAGTGTTTGTTTACTGTACATCATCACCTCAATGAGAACTCTAGGGAACAAGGATTTTTGTCTTCAGCATTAACGGGTGCTGACTACAAAACGTGCACGGTCAGTATATCAAATGCGTGCCTGGATTTTCCAAAGCGACTAAGACCCCTAAATGGCTTGTGAATCACCACACTGCAAGCATTAAGGAAAATGGAATGAATTAAAACAGAGCAAGAATTGACATGTGCACTCCAAGGGACCCCAACAGGTGAGAAGCAGCTCAGAAACATGGCCAAACGCCCTCGGTACATAATGGGTATGGAGCAGCACCCTGAAACATCTCCAGGCGGAACTACGACAGTGGGGGACCGCGGGCTCCGGGAAGGTCAAGGCTATGGTCGCAAGCAAGGTCAGGCTCGACTTCCCCGAGGAAGATGTACACCCCACGACCCCGGAGGCCTCGAGCTGACCCCGCGCAACCCGGCTGGCAGAGCTCTGGCCGTGGAGCCCGAGTCCCCGCAGCCTCACCTGCAGGTGAACTTGAGGGCGAAGAGCAGGGCGCAGCCGAGAGCCACGGCTCCGCACAGCAGCTCCGGCCGCTGGCGCGCCATAAGCGAGGCGCCGCGCAACCCGCGGCGGATCCGGCCCTCCGAGGACGCCGCCGCCCCGGCCGGGCTGAGGGAGCCGGAGCCCTTGGGGCCGCCACCCTCGTCCTCGGCGTCCTCGCTGTTGTTCCCGCCGCCGCCGCCGCGGCCTCCGCATTCCGACATTACATGCTCCCGTAGCCGGCTTTATACCGCCGCTACCGCCACCCCGGGCCCGGGGACCCGGCCCCGCACGTCGCTCCGGGACTTCACAACCAGCGGCGCCCGCTAACCCGGACTCTCCACGTCAGCCACACTTCAGAGACGCACCGCCCACCGACCCGAAGCCTGCGCGAATGCGGGCTTCCCGCGAAGCCACGCCCTTTGGGGGCCACGCCCCCGAGCCTACGGAGTCTGCGCCGATGCTCGCAGCATTTGCGGCCGCGTCATCCTTTCACAGGTCCCGCCTCGGTTGTACCGACTCTGCGCAGGCCTGCAGTCACTCACGCTCGACCCCGCCCTTCAGTCGGGACTGCGCAGCCCCTACATCCGGAAGCTAGTTGGTGATGTCTCCTAGCGTGTCCTTCCGTTGATCGGTCCTTCCGTGTACTGTTCGGGCTCTAGTTGTTCCTTGCTCGACTTCGGAGCCGTGATTGTCGCTCGTGCTCTGGTCGACAGACCCTGCAGGGCATAGGCGCAGTTTGTTATTTCTGCCTTTCAGAAACGGATGCGAGGGAGCCTCGTCCAGAGGCGAGAAGGACCGGAGGACACAGTAATGAAACGGAGACCGGCCTGCTCAGCACCACAGTCTGTCTGCACCGATGTAATGGGGGTAGTAATAGCGCTGCATGCCTTCTGCTTCAGTTTCTACTTTCAGGATCCTATATCGACTTCCTTCAATGATGGATTATGATGGTAAAAATGTAACCAAAATAAGCCCTTTCCTCCCCCAAGTAGCTTTTGTTCATGTGTTTATCACAGCAGTAGAAACCTAAGACAAGTACTGATAAATGGTGAAGTAATTACATTCAACAAAAGAACCCAGTAAAAGGATGTATGTATATTGTGTAATCCCATCTCATGCTTGATGGGCAAGTCCCCGGACTCAAGACATGGTCTGCCTCACACCTAGTATCCCAGCAATAAGAATTCGAGGCCAGCCTAAGCTACATTATCTTCATTTCTTCCCCCAAGATGAGGTTTATATGAGTTGTGTATAAGTAATTTTCTAAACCAGGCTTGGTGGCACACAACTGTTTACTCAGGAAAACAAGAGGACCACGTGTACCAGGACTACAGAGATTTCAAGGCCAGCCTGAGCAATTTAATTTAGCGAAGCCCTATTTCAAAATAAAGTTTTAGTTGAGGCTGGAAACAAGGCCCAGTAGTAAGAATACTGCTCTTGCAGAAAACCCAAGCTAATCATTTGACACCAAAGGGTGTCAGTTACTATGAGAAGCCTCTTAGTCACTCTAAATCTTGAGGCAATACGGTAGAGAGAAAAGCTGTTTCCATGTACCTCCAGTTTGCAACTTATCACTCACTGTCCAAATACAAATACTGTTTTAAAAAAACAATTTATGGGGCCAGTAGGTAGTGGGGTACACCTTTAATCCCAGCACTTGGTTAGGACAGGCAGGTGGATCTCTGAGTTCCGGGCCAGCCTGGTCTACAGAGCAAGTTCCAGGTCAGCCAGGGCTACACAGAGAGACCTCAGCAAAAAATAAATAAAAGTGGTAACTTGAATTCAGTCAACAGAACCTCGTAAAAATGGTAGGAGAGACCTGATCACAGAGTTGTCCCCTATACACACTGGTACATACGTATCCCCACACATGGTGTGCACACATCCACATTAATAATCAATTAGAAAATAAAACCCAACTTGTTGAGGCCTAAGCTGGCCCACTTTGGGCAGCCAAAAAATGTTGGGAGCCGCACTAGCCCCACGTTGGGCGCCAAAAATGTTGAGATCTAAGCTGGAGTCCCACGTTCAGGCGGCCAAAAAATGTCTTGGCCTGAGCAAAATGTTGAGGCCCGGGCTGCCCGAGTTTGGCGGCCACTGCATCCCAGTCCAAGCTGCTGCTCCGGGTCCGAGGGTCAGGGTTCAGCAAGAGAGAAAGAGTGAGGGCGGACTTGAAGAATGGAGACCAGACAGAGTGTGTTTCAATCCCGTTTATTCTTCAGTCTCTCTTCCTGGTCCAAGTCCCAAGTCTAGCTGTACTCTCTAAAGAGTCTCCTAAAAGTGTCTCCTACCTAATGTCAAGTAATCTGTTACTTTCTCTGTCTGCCTCTATCCTTTTATATGTCTCACTTCTAAGCCATGACTTCAGGTCACACCTTTAATCATGCCCTTAGGTCTTGTCTCTAAATCTAATCTCTACACTTCTAAGTCACCCTCTTAAGTTACACACCTTTCATCTCCCACACCCAAGGTATCTAAACCAAGATTATCAGAG
This sequence comes from Arvicanthis niloticus, assembly GCF_011762505.2. NCBI lineage: Eukaryota > Metazoa > Chordata > Mammalia > Rodentia > Muridae > Arvicanthis > Arvicanthis niloticus. The sequence continues at coordinate 100,529,282 of NC_047663.1, forward strand.
TGTGCTCAGCTGTTGTAGGCTATTGTAATCCAAGTCTCATGTCAGGGTATATGGCTCAAGATGGCTGCAAAGCTGATAGCTGCTTTCTGCTAAAAGTTGGCCCCCAACACCAACTCACTTGTACACCCAGGCTTGGGGGCACTCCTGTAACCCTAACTCTAGCAACTTGAGAGGTGGCGGCAGGAGGATCAGGAGTTCAGAACTAGATTAGGCTAAACTATGTAAGATCCTCTCACACACCATTCCAGTAACTCCCAATGGAGAAAAGACCACAGCAAAACTATGAAAGTCATCTCAATGTAAAACCTTTTATTACAAGCAATATTGGTCCATACACTACACAATACCAGCAGTACAAGTTTAATCTTTCAAAAATCATCATTTAAACAGCAAAAGACCAAGAAATAAAATTTGTGTCAATTGATTATTTTCAAAATATTCTTGATGTTCATGATCATCAGTTCCCTTATCAGAGTGAGACATACAAATACAGACAATGCCCATTTAACAGACACTAGTGCTAAATGGTTATTTGGCTTAAAAATCTGAGTTAAGAAAATCCTTTTTAGCAACCTACATACAGATAAGTAGCAGACTTTATTATATTAAATAAATTCATTCCACTAAAACACATAAGGAATCCCATCCATCATGTATTCCGATCCCAGTGTGCCTTATTCTCTCACAGCCATGATTCTCACCTCAGAGCCATCCTCACTCAGCCTTACCCTCTTCCCCAACACACCTCATCCAAACTTCTGTCCGACAGACAGCACCCTGGCAGCAAGTCACTTTGCCATCTGATGCCAGTGGCTCCGCAAGAGCTTAGCCAGGCCTGTGAAACAGCCTTTTTCCTATCTACTGTGGGTTGCTGCTCAGGAGGAACAATAGATGCCAATCAAGCAGAAAATCTGCAGCTCCTCTGCTACGTGCCTTTCAACACTTTCAATTTTTCTGGTCAATGCTCTGATTGGGTTACATAAAAGCCAGCGTATTACTTTAAATCTTTAAACAAAAAACTATATTTTCCAAAGTCATTATCATTTGGGGCAATTAAGTGATCTTTCCGTGCTTTCTGGAGTTTCATCTGTAGGGCCTTTCTTCTTTCTTCCCATTCATGAAGTTCAGCATTTCCATGTGCAAATTTACAGCTGCTTCCTTCTGTGCAGGAGCCATTCATATACCTGTTAGGAGTATACGATGCAATTAGAAACAGTGTCATGACTCTTGCAAACACATTCTCCTCCAGCTGTGTGGCCAATCTGCATACACCTCCTGCAGTCATAAAGGTGTCATTTTCCCTCTCTTATTTTCTTCTGGGGATAAAACAGAGGGCCTCCTGCCTACTAAGTACATGTTCCTTCTAACCACAGAATTGCATTGCAAACCCAGTTAGGAAGCATAAGCCTGGGATATAAATCTTTTATGGGCATAACATACACAACATGGAAATAAATTAGTACTATCAACTATTTGAAAGTGTCCCATCAGAAAGTCCTGACTAGGGCTGGGGGCCTAGTGCAGTGGTGAAGTGCTCGCTTGGTATGTGGACACAGAGGAGGTGGTTGGGTGTCCTGCTCCATCACTCTCCACCTAATTCCCTTAAAGAGGCTCTCACCCAAACTAAGCTAGGCTGCTGGGAAGCAAGCTCCAACAGCCCTCTGTCCCTGCCCTTCCTACAGGCAAACATGTCTGGCTTTTCACATGGATTCTGGGAGGCTTGAACTGAGGTCCTCATGCCTGTGCAGTTAGCAGTGCTCATACCTGCTGGACCATCTTTCCAGCCTCAGGTTGGGGGGCGGGGGAGGTAGGGTATGTAAAAAGAAAAACAATTTAAGGATCTTATGATTTTTAAAATTATTCAACAAGATTCTTTATTTTTGTTTTCTTGTGATGTTAGGCCTTATACATCCCATACCTCTGATTTTGTCCCAAAGTCAAAGGCTCTAAATTTAGTAATTAAATACAAATGGTACTTTTTTGGGGGGAGTGGGTTGTTTTTTCAAGACAGAGTTTCTCTGTGTATCCCTGGCTATTCTGGAATTCACTCTATAGACCAAGCTAGCCTTGAACTCGGAGACCTGCTTGACTCTGCCTCCAGAGTGCTAGGACTAAAGGTGTGTGCCACTATCATCTAATACTTTTTTTATTTTATGTGTATATGAATATGCCTATGTATGAGACCAAAAGACCATGTCCAATCCCTTGGAACTGAAGTTAAAGGTGATTGTGTGCCACTTGATATATGTAGTAAGAAGCAGATATGGGGCCTCTCAGAAAGCAACAGGTGCTCATGACTGCTAAGCCATCCCTCCTATATTCTATATTCAATGCTATATTCTAAGTTTATATTTAAAATGTAACTTAAAGGCCACCTCTAATTTGATGAGCATTGATTATGAGCAAAGACTGTGAAAGAGCTCTGAGACTCCAAAGGTGGTGAGGGAGAGTGTGGACAGGTAGGTGTACCTGTATATTGTTTCTGGGCATTCCAGGGCTTACCAGGGCACACACCATTATGAGACTACCACCCACTTCCTACTCTGTCTACCAACAAAATGACCATGGAAGGACCATGTGATCAGCCCTCTCCACAAGGAACCTGCAGGGGCCTACACACCTCTCACAAATACTGAAGTACCCAGTGGGGAAGCGGTGCTGCCAGCAGTACTGGTCGTCCTCAGTGTGGAAAACCTTCTCCTTGTGCTTCTCGGAAGAGATGTGGTCTTGCCATTGCTTTTCACTGTTACAGTTCTTCCCACACATCCAGCAGTGGAAGTCCACCTAAAGAGTACAGGGAGATGTGCTACCTGAGAGCCTGTATCTCCCACTGCTACCTGAGCTTAGTCCAGGCTCCACTCTGGGGAAGCCAGGTAAGGGACATATAACCCAAAATCAGACATAGTATCAACACAAGACCAACTATAGTATGGAACAGGCAAGGAAGTCAGAGAAGCTGCTGTACAAACTAGGTCACTGGGAAGGCAGTTAAGTATTCTGGGCAGAATTAACACCCTAAGGAAAAGCAGGAGCTGCACAAGGTCAGAGAAGTCTGGCTCTAGAACAACCAGCAGCAATTCTACACAAGTGAGTCTCAACAATACTAGATTTGCATCAGGCACCAGGAAGTAAAGATGTTGGCCCTGCAGAGACAGAAATACACATAAGACATCCATACTCACATGTGTCCTGAGCATACACACACAAGACCAGGACAGACAACAGCCCCTCAGTGGTGATGGACATGGGTAAGATGCAGAGTTGAAAGCAGGAAACAAGTGGTGGGAACATGCATGCACAGACACCACACACACACACACACACACACCACACACACCACACACACCACACACACACACATACACACACACACACCACACACACAAACACACCACACACACACACATACACACACACCACACACACAAACACCACACACACACACACACACACACACACACACACACGGCTGCAAGGTGCTCAGCACACTAGGCTGACTCCAAAAGAACAATAGCCACATAATAATGGCCGGCACGGTGGCTCACGTCTATAATCCAGTGCTCTGGAGCTAAGTAAAGATGCTTGTGCAAATTCAAGCTAAGTAAAGATGCTTGTTAGCCTAGGCTACAGAGTGAACCTCTGCCTTTCATTTAAATGGAGGTGGAGGGGGAGTCACATTACTGATACATAAACATAGCATAGAGAAATACACCAACTGGACCTGGTTCCTGTTCCTCTGAGAAGAGCAGACACACTTCCAACTTTATCTGCAGTACTTATTTTACAGACACAGAGCACTAACGTCAGTTAACCAGGAGTGATGGGCTCAAGTCATTCATTCTTTCTTTACTTTGTATAAAGGTCTCACTGTGGAGCCCTAGCTGACCTGAAACTTGCTAAGAGGCTGGCTTTAAACTCAAGAGATCACCTGCCTCTGATTCCCAAGTGATGAGCTGAAAGGTGTGTATCTCCTCAAGTGTCATTTTTCGCTTTTGAGACATGTTCTCAGGTAGCCCAGGATGGCCTCCAATTTGCCAGGCATCCAAAGACAACCTTGGATTTCTGGCCCTTCAGGCTGGAACTCCCAAGAGTGCTGGGATTAAAAGCATGCACCACCACATCCAGTTTATGCGGTGCTGGAGATTAAACCCAGAGTATTAGTCAAGCTAAGCAGGGACTCTACCGATTGGGCTATGTCCTAACCAAGCTTCGTTGTGGTTTTGAAATTAAGACTTTAAGCAAGATAATTTCAGCACAAGGAGACTTAAGCTAATGGAAAAAAACCCAAAAAACAAAAGAAACAAAAAACAAAAACACAGAAGAAGAAAAGACACCAGAGGGAGACAGGCTGCAGGGGACAGAGTCAGGCTTTAGAGATGGGAGGAAGGCAAGGCCGCCCAGGCAGCCCTGAAGCAGTGGCACTTACAGTGACTTCAGCATAGTCTGTCGGCATGTGGATCTGCTTCCCGTTGTCTTTGCTACAGTGACTGGCTGTCTCGTCACTTTTTTCAGTTTTTTGGTTCTTCAACCAGAGTTCATAAAATTGCTCTATATCATGTACTGAAGAAAAAGGAACTGTGTTCAGCAACAACCACAAAACGCCATTTAAACAAACACAAGCATGCGGATTGCCTATCAGTTGCTACACCTTCAAAACATGTGGTGCACATCTTTACTCCCAGTACTTGGGAGGCAGAGGCAGGCGGATTTCTGAATTTGAGGCCAGCCTGGTCTACAGAGTGAGTTCCAGGGCAGCCAGAGCTACATAGAGAAACCCTGTCTCGAAAAAACAAAAACAAACAAAAATTCTGTAGTAAAATTATTTAGATTGAAAAGTGAAATGTTGTCTGAAGCACCTCTCAAACTCCAGCTATCTGATGGCCACAATTGATCTTGTCTAGAGTCACAGAGGAACTGAGCTGTCCTGGACAACTTTTAAAGGTTACCTATTATATGCTGGATATACAAGTACAGATTCATATCAAATGTGGCCTAACCAAATGCACATCAGAAGTCAGCTTCCATAGCAAGGAGGCTGTGGTCATGCTCCCAGCAAGCAGGGGCAGCGGCAGCAGCACTAGAGCTGTGGCCAAACCATGCGAGCTGCATGCTGTGTTCAGAGGGATCAGTACAGAGAACATGAACTTACTTTTGTTATCCTTCATGTAAGTCCATACTTCCCGTTCCTCAGGACTATGAGCAAAGGAACAGTTGCCAACATACTGACACTTTTTTCTATTAGCAATATGGTTGCATAGCTGTATGGAGGAAAAAAAAAATATATGTAATACATACACACACACACATATGACACATGCGTGCGTGCATGCATGCACATACACATACACTAAAGACAGGGCATTGCATAGTATAACTAATTTTACATTAGAGCAAAATAAGTCTTATAATCAGTGCTAATGCTTAGTAGTACAAATTTTAAGATTAATTCTATTTAAATGGACCATAAGCCCAAAATACATGATAGTGATAGCAAACATTTCTATTTCAGAAAGCTTCCCAAAGAAAGTAAAGCACAGAATTAAGGAGTATAAATTTCCTGCAAAATCACATACTAGGGATCTCATCTCATCTCTGCAGTGAACATCTGATACCCTCTCTGTCAAGTGGCTACCGCTCTCTTCCCATAATATTCACGATGCCTCCACATCAGAACTGGGAACACAAAGAGAAGGCAGCTTGCTCCATGGGTTACTAGACAGTGGTAGGAAGCTTCCAGACTCAAAGTGCTAATGACCCCACAGTGACAGCTAACCTTAGCCACAAGTCTAGATACAGTGTACCTGAAGACACCTGCTGCGCTAACCAGGCCAGGGAATTAAGAGGCTCTCCAACAGCAAGCATTCCTCTGCTTAAGTGGAATTTTAATTGACAATGGGAACAGGGAGTCACGAGCAGGAGAATGAAGTGACAGCAATCATCAGACAAGTTTTCCTGAGAGTCACCAGTCGCCAAGAAACAGGAGAACCTCTGTCACCAAGAAGGCTCATTCCTGGGGCTCAGCAGCTGGCTGCTGGGATGCGGCAAAGCCCCTTAATTGCTAACTGGGCTGTTTGCTCTTCACCAGGAACGGCTTTCCCACTACTTACCTGACAGAACAGCGACTGCTCAGCAGCTGCCTTTGCAAACCTCTCAACTCTACATTTTCTCCTGGGATGGAAATCAGTAACCCGCATGAACAGTCTATGGATTAAGTCAGCTTGATCACAGACTTAGGTACATTTTTGTTTGCTTGGTTTTTGTTTGTTTGTTTGTTTGTTTGAGAAAGGGTCTGTTTATGTAGCCCTGGCTAAACTTAAACCAGGATAGCCTTAAACTTGTGGTGACTCTTCTGCCTCTGCCTTCTAAGTGCTGAGGTTAAAGGTGTGAGCTGCCACCCCTGCCTTATCCAGTCACTCAGAGATAAGGAACCGGGAGTAAGAAGCAGAAGGCCAGGCACTGTACTGGGTTCAGAGACTCCCATAGTAGATTACTGTCCATTTACCAGATAGGCAAATGAAGCCACAGAATATTACAGACCCTCTCTGAAAGAGGGTGTTTCTACCTCCCCACAATCTCTACACCACACACAGACACACACACACACACACAGAATTTGTTCTAGGAAAAGGGTCCCTACAACATCTAACATGTTTGGAGAGGGGGGAAAGAGTCAACAAAACTACCAATGTGTTACGTTAAATAGAGCTCACCACATTCGAGTTTAAAGAAAAATCAACAGTCCTGGGCAGCACCTCAGGAACTACAAAGGTATTTGTTTTGGCAGTCCTGGGATTGAACTCAGAACATCTAGACAAGTGCTAGTGCTACAGCCCAGCCCAGCCCCCCGTTTTAGCCAACTCTCTGCTAACTCATCCTCCACCTTTATGACTCAAAATATCAAGGTTTCAATAAATCTCCTTTCACATAAAAGCCATCTGATTCCACTTCAGTTAGAGCAGATCACTGCCTAGCAGAGGCTGGCCTTGTGACTTACACTAAGCTTTACAAAGCTACAAGGCACATAGGTGATGCAACATTCATCCTCATCCTATGCTTCCTCCACTTTCCCAGTCACAAAGAGGACCATGTACCTGGCTTCTCTGACGAGACATTCTGCACATTGCTCGTCAATACTCCACCTGTCCCTGTCTGTTACGCCACACAGTGTGACACCTCTGGACTCTCCCCACACACTGTCTTGTGAAAAGACAAGACCATAGACAACAAATGACTGCTTGGTTATTGCTATTGCCGTGGCCACATAAGGCTCTGCTCTCCCAAAACAAGGCCAAGAGGCACCTCTGCATGAGTGAAACTATCCTGTTAAGGTGGTTCTCTTCCCAAGAGGCACGGAGAGCATGAGTGTGCATTGCTGTCATTGGCATTCTCTTCTGGGCCACCTTAGCAAGTCTTATATCTTTGAGAGAGAAACAGAGAGAGAGAAAGAGAAACAGAGAGAGAAACAGAGAGAGAGAGAGAGAGAGAGAGAGAGAGAGAGAGAGAGAGAGAGAGAGAGAGAGAGAGAGTGTGTGTGTGTGTGTTTTGGGGGGGGTGGGTGAGCTATACAGGGTTTCTCTGTGTAGCTCTGGCTGTCCTGGAATGACCTCTGTAGACCAGACTGACCTCCAACTCACAGAGATCCTTCTGGCTCTGTCTCCAGAGTACTGGATTAAAGCAGTGTGCCAACACTGCCTGGTATCTTTGAATGTCTTTTAGCTTACATTTCATGTTGTAGGGAAACAACCAAGGTACAACAGAAAAAATGAGAGCGACTGTATCTATCATTGCTTACAAGAAAGGTGACCCTGGCTTCACCTCCAACTCAGACAAAATTAAAAGGAAATCCTTATTCGCTCCCCAAAATAAACCCTTTGAAAATTTAATTAAGTTATGCCATAACTTTCCCTCAACTCTACATATCTGTTTACTCTGTCTACATAACCTATGAAGTACCAGTCATTATGAAAACTGTTAATCACACACATACACCAAGGGTCAAGGAAGGAAACCAAACAGCTTCAATTTCATCACAGCTGAGGAGCAGTACTTAAAGGGCTTTGAGCTTCAGTCTGAATTAGCACTACTTTCTAGTAATTGGAAATGCCTAATTTTAAAAAGTGGCTTAAAAATTACGTATGTACATCAAACTGTAAAGGCATTTGTTTCTTTGTGGGGAGAGGACGGATGTTCATCCACTTCTTACGTTCAAAAGACATCGCTCTCATTGCACGACGTTCTTTGGTCCACCTAAAAAAGATGGAGTTCAGAAAAAAACAACACTCGGGCAAAAAACATAACATAAAAGGCGAGCACAGCATGTGCACCCAGAGGACCAGAGTCTTCTCAACCCGCCTAAGAGATGATGCGTGTCTACTGTCTCACTTTCTCTTGACACTTTTCAGCGTTCAGTACAAACTAAACAAAGAAAGTGGTAAAGCCAAACAAACTGCTACTCATGAAATATCAGCTATGAGACCCTCCAACACCGCTTCCTTTCATTTGTTACCACAGCTATTTACTGACTTCTCAGCATCCTGGTCTCCTCTCATTCACATGACTGGACCCTATGGAGCGCAGGGACTTACGAGCACCCACACATACTTACGAGTGCTGTGCTTTGGCACTGCAGTACTTTCTGTTCCTGTCTGGTTCAATGACTTGGCCATTTCTCAGACACTGAGCACATACAAACTTTATCTCCATGTTAAGTAATCCAGGCATTATTTGATTACCAGGTACCTTGAACGATGAAAGGTCAATTACAATAGAAACCACTTTTTAAAAACAGCATACAAAATCACCATGCATTTTGTACCAGCATAGTTGCCTGGCTCTAAGGCTAGACAAATACATTATATGCTGATAGTTAAGCTAAACTGTCTCAAATATGCAAAAGAACCTGATCAAAAGATTATAGACTTATAGATGCCAAACGTCAACTGAGAGAAGCTAGTTTAGGAATGCAGCAGCTTTTGGGTGGGTCAAGGAGAATGATGGATAAGCAAGCTAAACCACGTAGGACACAGAACTCCATAATCTATTACCCATATCCAAGAATTGCCAAAGGCCAAGACCCAGTGTTTTCCCAAATGAGCTAAACAGGAAAACTGTATCCTATATCACTGGCAGATATCACAGGCTGCCACATGCTTGTTTATAGCGATCCACCAGCTGCAGATATGTTTTCACAGAAGAGTTATTCAACTCAACAAGCCACAAGGAAAGGACTGCAAATGTGAACCTGAATCTATCACAAATCCAGCCCCAGGTAGGCAACTCCCGAAGGGCACCCAGCTCACAAGGACTAGCGAGATACCTGCACTCCAGGCACACTTGCTTCCAAACTTCTCCAATACTGTTTGGACTGTTGAGCAATATCATCAAGGGAGATACCTAGGAAATGGACAAGTTTCTCTTAAAGAACACGTCACAGTAACCTACTCATCTGGTCTCAGTCAGCCTAACGGAATTCTTAACTCTCTAGGTCTCGGGCAACCTGATCCATCAAGGATGAATATACACTGCATCACATTTCTTAAAATGGAGTATTTACAAGCACAGTTCTTTGTCTTCCGAGGAATCCTTTCCCCACTCATAAAATCCATGCCACGTGTACAAATTTGTATCAATGATTAACTGCGTGAACATGCATCCAAAATAGGTAATTCTTTGAAAATACAAACAAACAAACATTTCAGTGGCCAAGCAAGGTGACCTAGTCCTATAGTTCCAGCTACTAAAAAAGCTGAGGTAGGATTCCAAATCAGGTCTTCTGGGGCTACAGAGTGAGTTCGAGGGCAGCCCAACAATGTAGTGGTACCCTATCTGACATAAATAGCGAAAAGGACAGGAGCTAAAGCTTAGTAGTTGAGAGCTTGCCTAGAGTACCCACGGCCCTACGTCCAGTAGCACCAGAAGGACGGAACTGCATACTTACATTTTTTTATTACATGTAATTTATTTACTCTGTGTCTGTGCATGCAAGTGGAGCTCAGAGGACAGGGTGCCAGACAGTCTTCTCCTTTCACATGGATTCCAGGAATCCAACTCAAGTCAGCATGCTTGGATGAGTGCCTTTCCCCACCGAGCCATCTCACCAGCCCAAAACTGTTATCGAATGAGCTGGCTGACAAGTATGGCTCTCCTCACTACTGTTCTGTCCCCAGACCACCCCACCCCCGACTTCTGTCACACGGGGACAGTAATAAGCTGACACACACCCACCTCTTTCATTCTGCATTATCCAGACTTTCAACTCAATAAGACTATGTGCATAGAAGCACTCATCTTCCCTCACGCAGCCATAACGGACTTCATGTCGACATAAATCAAGTTGACACTGTTTATGAAAAGAACGTATTTTGGAATATTTTACTGTGGTCTCTCTCAAAATGTGGACAAGGCACCTAAGACAAAAAAAAAAGTAAAATTTTAATACTGACTGCTCTGCCAACTTTGAAAGCTATACATATATACATACATACACATATGCACAATATCAAGTTCTAGTCTGAAAAGCCATTTTATTAAATTAGTAAAAATACGCATGTAACTTTTAATGGTATAATTATAGTTTAAACAACAAAAAAACCATAAATGTATGTCATGAGAAGCTATAAATTAATGGACTTTTCTATACTAAGTAATCAATCTAGTAATTCAGTAATTCTCAGAGAAATGAACAAAAATACTTTTTAGCTTTTTCTATTATGTTTATTTAGTACACACACACACATACACACACACACACGCACATGCACACGCTCACACACACACACACACACACACACACACTCACTCACACACACACTCACACACACGGGATTAAAGGTATGCACCCACCACCACTGTCCAGCTCACTGATTTGCTTTTTGCTGGTTTCTCATATAACGCCTGCTGTCCTATCTTGCTATGTAGTTTAGGCTAAACTCAAATTTGTGGTCCTCCTGCCTCTGCCTCTTGAGTGCTGAGATTATAAGCATGTACCATAACACCTAGCGAAAAGACATTGTAAAATAGGTATTACTTCTCAAAACAACAGAAGGGCAAAAGAAATGCCTTCTACTGACTTTCCCCTTTTGTTCAACGCAGTGTGGTCTCACTATGGAGTCCTAGCTGACCTGAAGTTCAGAGGTTATACCTGCCTTCAACTCCTCTGCTGGGGTAACCATGTGCACCTCTATATCGAGTCTACTTCTACCTTTATTGGATCTAAGAATATCTATCTTGGTCACTATAAAAAATGAGAAATCATCAACATACTTATTGTCCTCAAATTCATGCTTTGTGACCGGGTGAGAGCAAGCAGTGGAATCATCTTTATTTCTTTTACTTATTATTCTAGGTTTATGATCAAAACATTTCTGAAATAGAAAGAAAAGGATTATCACACAACCACAAGTCTAAGTTTTGTGCCCAGAAGACTGCCTTAGTTTCAGTGTCTTTATACATTTACAATGAATAATTTGTACCAACTGATAATCAGCATGTAACCCGACTAGTAGACACTCTGCTCTGCTTGACCTGAGACATGAGCTCTATAGCCCATCACATTTAGTGATTAGTATTTAGCGACACTCCTGCCTCAGTCTTCTGAGCACCGGTATTGCAGGCATGTAACACCAGGCCCAGATTTCTTCCATTCTTTCAAAAAGTAGAAGTAGCTACTGGCTTAAACCTCATAGAGATGGACCTGCCTTTACTTCCCAAGAGTGCTGAGTTAAAGGTGTGTCCACCATACCTGGACAAACTTTGTTTTAGTTTGATTTTTGTTGAAACAAGTAGGCTTAGCTGGCCTGGAGCTCACTATATAGACCAGGCTGGCCTGGAATTCAGAGATATCTGGCTGCTTCTGCCTCCAAAGTGATAGGGTTAAAGGCACATGCCCTAGCACCCAGCCACAATGTTTTCAATGCAGTGCTGAGGCCCCCGTGCATGCTAGGCTCTCCAGGAGTTTCACTCTCTGCCACTCTCACCAAATTTGACAGCAGAAAATGAGTCGTGGAGAAATCACCTCACAAAGGAATGTAAACTCTCCAAGATGCTCTTGGAGAATTCTGACCACAGTAAGGCTGATCTTTCCATCGCCACGAAAGAAAGCCTCTCGACTGAACGCCCCCTTCCTTTCCAGGGTCCACACATCTATCTCCTCTTGACAATAAGCAAATGTACAGTGGCCAGAATATCGACATTCATCTTCTGCAGCAACATCTGGAAAGGCAGGAGAGACAGAGACAACTGTTTTGCCAGGGCCAACGAGTGGCAAGCACAGTTACAGCATCAGCGGAGCATCCCAGATCATCCAGAGAATTTAAGCAGGAAAATCACTCCAGTGCAGGATGGGGTGGGATTCCTTCTTCCAGCTCAACTGGTTTTGATGGCAATGGGGAGAAAACTCAGGGCTGCATCAAGGTTGAAAACCATTTTATGGAGAAAGTGGGACATGAGACAGAAATGGGTTAAATTACCAAAGCATGTGTTTCATATGTGTGAAAATGTCATTGTGAACAATCAATACTCTCATTTTAAAAATTGGGCTGAAGAGAAGGCTCAGCAGTTAAAGACCCTGTGGTTGTGTTCCAAGCATCCACACTGTGGCTGACCACCTTTGGAACTGTTCTGGACTGTGCAGGCCCTGAACTTACAGGTACATAGATATATAGCCACGTAAACACTCATTTACATAAAATGAATGAAAATAAAAACAAAAAGTAAAATACACCCGGAAATAGTGGTTTCCTCTCTTTTTTTGTTATTTCTTAGTGGCTTTCAAAGCTCCTTCAGATGAAGCTTAAACAGAATGCAAGTCTCTCAGAAGCCCATTCAGAGTCCAGTGCTGTAATTCTATGCAGATGAAACTGAGTTCCATATTTAAAAGCCAATCTAGCTTTGTCTCCACCAACTATAAAATATATACAAGATGTTTAAAAAAAAAAAAAAAAAAACAGCAAAAACAACAGAAAATATGAACTGACCTGATTCAAGACACTGCTGTACCCTAGTCTAACCATTGTTTTCATTACTTTTTTTAGGTTTATTTATTTATTATGTGCATTGGTATTTTGCATGTGTATATGTCTGTGTGAAGATGCCAGATTCCCTGGAACTGAAGTTACAGGCAGTTGTGAGCTGCCTAGGAACTGAACCCAGGTCCTCAGAGCAGCCAGAGGTCTTAACCACTGAGCCATCTCTCCAGATGTACATTTGTTCCAACATGAAATATTGGAACAAATGAAGCCAACAGATATATAACAAGGCCTGGTTATATAAGTTGATTAGTCATGTAACATACACCAATTAATTAATTACAATAAATACCTTTGCATATATAATATGGTCCTTCATAATTTGTTTTTGTTGGTCTTGGACGTATTTTTTTCCATGATTTATCTTCAACATTTTTTATCCTACCAATTAAAGTATCTTTCTTACATTTATGATCTAAATTAGCATAGTATGTGAAATCCATTAACTTAGGGCCTGAAAAAGACATAAAGAAGATTGTCCATTTTCTGAGGGAACAAGTACCTTTCAATTGCATGGGTAGTTTAGAAGCAGTCATGAGCAGGTAAACATTGACCAACCCTGGCCCAAAATCCCATCAGAAACAAACAGGCTGCCAGAGCAACCTTTGCCTTGTTAGGAAATAGAATGTCCTATGAAGCAGCAGTGCTGCCCAAATACCTACAGAGGAAATCTAACTGCTCATAAAAGCAGAAACAGCAACAGTTTGAACAGCTTCTGGAGCAGATACTGCCCGCTCCACCCACTGCTCCCTCCCTAGCACCTCAAAGCCACCAGAGTCAGGGATCTTTCCAGCTGCTCATGAGGACCTCAGAGCTCACACCTGCTGCCCGCTAGTTTGGTGCTGACCTGATTTTACAAAGCAGATCTGGCAAGCTTGCCTCAGCTCGTGGGTTGCTTCCAGGGGATGCCTAGGAGTCCCTGACGAAAATGGTTTAGCGATCACACCTCCAAAAATGTTTCCAAAGTCATTTCTAGGCTGATTTGCAATTCCCAGAAAATTTTCAGAGGCAAACAAACTACTTGGTCCATTCATCTGCAAAAAGAGTAAGAAAACAAAACAAAACAAAAACAAAACAAAACAGAAACAGGCAACAAATATTGTACTATCACTAAAAAAAGACCTGAATTCCTGTGGAGAGCAGGCCAAGGCTAGCGCCATCCTGTTCAGTGCGCTTCTCCAGAACAAACTGTCCGTTTCTGCATTTTCCTCTTTCGACT